>NW_027419456.1:0-13768 GCF_009905375.1 Apium graveolens
ATGCATCCCGACTCAGTATCGGAGAAAAAACCGTGTACTAACCCCTTTGAGTTTTCACCGAAAACTCCATTTCAGCCAAATCTACTCGGTTTCTCGTCCGAATCCCGCGAAATATGGCTCGGTTCAAATTAAACATCAATATGGATTAAATTATGTGAAAATATCCATAATGCATCCCGACTCAGTATCGGAGAAAAAACCGTGTACTAACCCCTTTGAGTTTTCACCGAAAACTCCATTTCAGCCAAATCTACTCGGTTTCTCGTCCGAATCCGCGAAATATGGCTCGGTTCAAATTAAAACATCAATATGGATTAAATTATGTGAAAATATCCATAATGCATCCCGACTCAGTATCGGAAAAAAACCGTGTACTAACCCCTTTGAGTTTTCACCGAAAACTCCATTTCAGCCAAATCTACTCGGTTTCTCGTCCGAATCCCGCGAAATATGGCTCGGTTCAAATTAAAATATCAATATGGATTAAATTATGTGAAAATATCCATAATGCATCCCGACTCAGTATCGGAGAAAAAACCGTGTACTAACCCCTTTGAGTTTTCACCGAAAACTCCATTTCAGCCAAATCTACTCGGTTTCTCGTCCGAATCCCGCGAAATATGGCTCGGTTCAAATTAAAACATCAATATGGATTAAATTATGTGAAAATATCCATAATGCATCCCGACTCAGTATCGGAGAAAAAACCGTGTACTAACCCCTTTGAGTTTTCACCGAAAACTCCATTTCAGCCAAATCTACTGGTTTTCTCGTCCGAATCCCGCGAAATATGGCTCGGTTCAAATTAAAACATCAATATGGGTAAATTATGTGAAAATATCCATAATGCATCCCGACTCAGTATCGGAGAAAAAACCGTGTACTAACCCCTTTGAGTTTTCACCGAAAACTCCATTTCAGCCAAATCTACTCGGTTTCTCGTCCGAATCCCGCGAAATATGGCTCGGTTCAAATTAAAACATCAATATGGTTAAATTATGTGAAAATATCCATAATGCATCCCGACTCAGTATCGGAGAAAAACCGTGTCACTAACCCCTTTGAGTTTTCACCGAAACTCCATTTCCCCGCCAAATCTACTCGGTTTCTCGTCCGAATTCCCGGAAATATGGCTCGGTTCAAATTAAAACATAAATTGGTTAAATTATGTGAAAATATCCCATAATGCATCCTACTCAGGTATCGAGAAAAACCGTGTACTAACCCCTTTGAGTTTTCACCGAAAACTCCATTTCAGCCAAATCTACTCGGTTTTCTCGTCCGAAATCCCTGTGAAATATGGATCGGTTCAAATTAAACATCAATATGGATTAAATTATAGTGGAAAATATCCATAATGCATCCCGACTCAGTATCGGAGAAAAAACCGTGTACTAACCTCCTTTGAGTTTTCACCGAAAACTCCATTTCAGCCAAATCTACTCGGTTTCTCGTCCAAATCCCGTGAAATATGGCTCGGTTCAAATTAAAACATAAATATGGGTTAAATTATGTGAAAATATCCATATGCATCCCGACGCAGTATCGGAGAAAAACCGTGTACTAACCCCTTTGAGTTTTCACCGAAAACTCCATTTCAGCCAAATCTACTCGGTTTCCTCGTCCGAATCCCGTGAAATATGGCTCGGTTCAAATTAAACATCAATATGGAGTTAAAGTATGTGAAAATATCCATAATGCATCCCTACTCAGTATCGGAGAAAAAACCGTGTACTAACCCCTTTGAGTTTTCACCGAAAACTCCATTTCAGCCAAATCTACTCGGTTTCTCGTCCCGAATTCCCGGAAATATGGCTCGGTTCAAATTAAAACATCAATATGGATTAAATTATGTGAAAATATCCATAATGCATCCCGACTCAGTATCGAGAAAAAACCGTGTACTAACTCCCTTGAGTTTTCACCGAAAACTCCATTTCAGCCAAATCTACTCGTCGTTCTCGTCCGAATCCTGCGAAATATGGCTCGGCTTCAAATTAAAACATCAATATGGATTAAATTATGTGAAAAATATCCATAATGCATCCCGACTCAGTATCGGAGAAAAAACCGTGTACTAACCCCTTTGAGTTTTCACCGAAAACTCCATTTCAGCCAAATACTACTCGGTTTCTCGTCCCTGAATCCCGCGAAATATTGGCTCGGACTCAAATTAAAATATCAATATGGATTTAAAGTATGTGAAAATATCCATAATGCATCCCGACTCAGTATCAGAGAAAAAACCGTGTACTAACCCCCTTTGAGTTTTTCACGAAAACTCCATTTCAGCCAATAATCTACTACGGTTCTCGTCCGAATCCCGTGAAATATGGCTCGGTTCAAATTAAAACCATAAATATGGGTTAAATTATGTGAAAATATCCATAATTGCATCCAGACTCAGTATCGGAGAAAAACCGGTTGTACTAACCCCTTTGAGTTTTCACCGAAAACTCCATTCAGCCAAATCTACTCGGTTTCCTCGTCCGAATCCCGCGAAATTATGGCTCGGCTTCAATTAAAACATCAATATGGGTTTAAGTATGTGAAAATATCACTAATGCATCCCGATCAGTATCGGAGAAAAACCGTGTACTAACCCCTTGAGTTTTCACCGAAAACTCCATTTCAAGCCAAATCTACTCGGTTTCTCGTCCGAATCCCGCGAAATATGGATCGGTTTCAAATTAAAACTCTAATATGGATTAAATTATGTGAAAATATCCAATATGCATCCCTACTCAGTATCGAGAAAAACCGTTTGTACTAACCCCTTTGAGTTTTCACCGAAAACTCCATTTCAGCCAAATCTACTCGTTTCTCGTCCGATCCCGTGAAATATGGCTCGGTTCAAATTAATAACATCAATATGGTTAAATTATGTGAAAATATCCATAATGCATCCCTTACTCAGTATCGGAGAAAAAACCGTTGTACTAACCCATTGATGTTTTCACCGAAACTCCATTTCAACCAAATCTACTCGGTTTCTCGTTCCGAATCCCGCGAAAATATGGCTCGGTCTCAAATTAAAACATCAATATGGATTAAAGTATGTGAAAATATCCATAATGCATCCCGACTCAGTATCGAAGAAAAAACCGTGTACTAACCCCTTGAGTTTTCACGAAAACTCCATTTCAGCCAAATCTACTCGGTTTCTCGTCCGAATCCCGCGAAATATGGCTCGGCTCAAATTAAAATATCAATATGGATTAAAGTATGTGAAAATATCCATAATGCATCCCGACTCAGTATCGGAGAAAAAACCGTGTACTAACCCCTTTGAGTTTTCACCCGAAACTCCATTTCAGCCAAATCTACTCGGTTTCTCGTCCGAATCCCGTGAAATATGGCTCGGTTCAAATAAAACATCAATATGGGATTAAATTATGTGAAAATATCCATAATGCATCCCGACTCAGTATCGGAGAAAAAACCGTGTACTAACCCCTTTGAGTTTTCACCGAAAACTCCATTTCAGCCAAATCTACTCGGTTTCTCGTCCCGAATCCCGGAAATATGGCTCGGTTCAAATTAAACATCAATATGGGTTAAATTATGTGAAAATATCCATAATGCATCCCTACTCAGTATCGGAGAAAAACCGTGTACTAACCCCTTTGAGTTTTCACCGAAACTCCATTTCAGCCAAATCTACTCGGTTTCTCGTCCGAATCCCGCGAAATATGGCTCGGTTCAAATTAAAACATCAATATGGATTAAATTATGTGAAAATATCCATAATGCATCCCGACTCAGTATCGGAGAAAAACCGTGTACTAACTCCCTTTGAGTTTTCACCGAAAATCCATTTCAGCCAAATCTACTCGTTTTCTCGTCCGAATCCCGTGAAATATGGCTCGGTTCAAATTAAAACATCAATATGGGTTAAATTATGTGAAAATATCCATAATGCATCACGACTCAGTATCGGAGAAAAAACCGTGTACTAACCCCTTTGAGTTTTTCACCGAAAACTCCATTTCAGCCAAATCTAACTCGGTTTCTCGTCCGAATCCCGTGAAATATGGCTCGGTTAAATTAAAACATCAATATGGGTTAAATTATGTGAAAATATCCATAATGCATCCCGACTCAGTATCGGAGAAAAACCGTGTACTAACCCCTTTGAGTTTTCACCGAAACTCCATTTCAGCCAAATCTACTCGGTTTCTCGTCCGAATCCCGCTGAAATATGGCTCGGTTCAAATTAAAACATCAATATGGGTTAAATTATGTGAAATATCCATAATGCATCCCGACTCAGTATCGGAAGAAAAACCGTGTACTAACCCCTTTGAGTTTTCACCGAAAACTCCATTTCAGCCAAATCTACTCGGTTTCTCGTCCCGAATCCCTCGAAATATGGCTCGGCTTCAAATTAAAACATCAATATGGATTAATTATGTGAAAATATCCATAATGCATCCCGACTCAGTATCGGAGAAAAAACCGTGTACTAATCCCCTTGAGTTTTCACCGAAAACTCCATTTCAGCCAAATCTACTCGGTTTCTCATCCGAATCCCGTGAAATATGGCTCGGTTCAAATTAAAACATCAATATGGGTTAAATTATGTGAAAATATCCATAATGCATCCCTACTCAGTATCCGGAGAAAAACCGTGTACTAACCCCTTTGAGTTTTTCACCGAAAACTCCATTTCAGCCAAATCTACTCGGTTTCTCGTCCGAATCCCAGCGAAATATGGCTCGGTTCAATTAAAATATCAATATGGGATTAAAGTAGTGAAAATATCCATAATGCAATCCCGACTCAGTATCGGAGAAAAAACCGTGTACTAACCCCTTTGAGTTTTCACCGAAACTCCATTTCAGCCAAATCTACTCGGTTTCTCGTCCGAATCCCGCGAAATATGGCTCGGTTCAAATTAATACATCAATATGGATTAAATTATATGAAAATATCCATAATGCATCCCGACTCAGTATCGGAGAAAAAACCGTGTACTAAACACCTTGAGTTTTCACCGAAAACTCCATTTCAACCCAATCTACTCGGTTTCTCGTCCGAATCCGCTGAAATATTGGCTCGGCTCAAATTAAAATATCAATATGGATTAATTATGTGAAAATATCCATAATGCATCCCGACTCAGTATCGGAAGAAAAAACCGTGTACTAACCCCTTGAGTTTCACCGAAAACTCCATTTCAACCAAATCTACTCGGTTTCTCGTCCGAATCCCGCGAAATATGGCTCGGCTCAATTAAAACATCAATATGGATTAAATTATGTGAAATATCCATAATGCATCCCGACTCAGTATCGGAGAAAAAACCGTGTACTAACCCCTTTGAGGTTTTCACCGAAAACTCCATTTCAGCCAAATCTACTCGGTTTCTCGTCCGAATCCCGCTAAATATGGCTCGGCTCAAATTAAAATATCAATATGGGATTAAATATGTGAAATATCCATAATGCATCCCGACTCAGTATCGGAGAAAAAACCGTGTACTAACCCCTTTGAGTTTCACCGAAACTCCATTTCAGCCAAATCTACGCGGTTTCTCGTCCCGAATCCCGTGAAATATGGCTCGGTTCAAATTAAAACATAAATATGGTTAAATTATGTGAAAATATCCATAATGCATCCCTACTCAGTATCGGAGAAAAAACCGTGTACTAACCCCTTTGAGTTTTCACCGAAATCTCCATTTCAGCCAAATCTACTCGGTTTCTCGTCCCGAATCCCGTGAAATATGGCTCGGTTCAAATTAAAACATCAATATGGTTAAATTATGTGAAAATATCCATAATGCATCCCGACTCAGTATCGGAGAAAAAACCGTGTACTAACCCCTTTGAGTTTTCACCGAAATCTCCATTTCAGCCAAATCTACTCGGTTTCTCGTCCGAATCCCGTGAAATATGGCTCGGTTCAAATTAAACATCAATATGGTTAAATTATGTGAAAATATCCATAATGCATCCCGACTCAGTATCGGAGAAAAAACCGTGTACTAACCCCTTTGAGTTTTCACCGAAAACTCCATTTCAGCCAAATCTACTCGGTTTCTCGTCCGAATCCCGCGAAATATGGCTCGGTTCAAATTAAACATCAATATGGGATTAAATTATGTGAAAATATCCATAATGCATCCCGACTCAGTATCGGAGAAACAAACCGTGTACTAACCCCTTTGAGTTTTCACCGAAACTCCATTTCAACCAAATCTACTCGGTTTCTCGTCCGAATTCCGCGAAATATGGCTCGGTCTCAAATTAAAAATCAATAGGGATTAAATATGTGAAATATCCCATAATGCATCCGACTCAGTATCGGAGAAAAAACCGTGTACTAACCCCTTTGAGTTTTCACCGAAAACTCCATTTCAGCCAAATCTACTCGGTTTCTCGTCCGAATCCCGCGAAATATGGCTCGGCTCAATTAAAATATCAATATGGATTAAATTATGTGAAAATATCCATAATGCATCCCGACTCAGTATCGGAGAAAAAACCGTGTACTAACCCCTTTGAGTTTTCACCGAAAACTCCATTTCAGCCAAATCTACCCGGTTTCTCGTCCGAATCCCGCGAAATATGGCTCGGTTCAAATTAAAACTATCAATATGGATTAAATTATGTGAAAATATCCATAATGCATCCCGACTCAGTATCGGAGAAAAAACCGTGTACTAACCCCTTTGAGTTTTCACCGAAAACTCCATTTCAGCCAAATCTACTCGGTTTCTCGTCCGAATCCCGCGAAATATGGCTCGGTTCAAATTAAAACATCAATATGGATTAAATTATGTGAAAATATCCATAATGCATCCCGACTCAGTATCGGAGAAAAAACCGTGTACTAACCCCTTTGAGTTTTCACCGAAAACTCCATTTCAGCCAAATCTACTCGGTTTCTCGTCCGAATCCCGCTGAAATATGGCTCGGTTCAAATTAAAACATCAATATGGATTAAATTATGTGAAAATATCCATAATGCATCCCGACTCAGTATCGGAGAAAAAACCGTGTACTAACCCCTTTGAGTTTTCACCGAAAACTCCATTTCAGCCAAATCTACTCGTTTTCTCGTCCGAATCCCGTGAAATATGGCTCGGTTCAAATTAAAACATCAATATGGGATTAAATTATGTGAAAATATCCATAATGCATCCCTACTCAGTATCGGAGAAAAAACCGTGTACTAACCCCTTTGAGTTTTCACCGAAAACTCCATTTCAGCCAAATCTACTCGGTTTCTCGTCCGAATCCCGCGAAATATGGCTCGGTTCAAATTAAACATCAATATGGATTAAATTATGTGAAAATATCCATAATGCATCCCGACTCAGTATCGGAGAAAAAACCGTGTACTAACCCCTTTGAGTTTTCACCGAAAACTCCATTTCAGCCAAATCTACTCGTTTTCTCGTCCGAATCCCGTGAAATATGGCTCGGTTCAAATTAAAACATCAATATGGGTTAAATTATGTGAAAATATCCATAATGCATCCCGACTCAGTATCGGAGAAAAAACCGTGTACTAACCCCTTTGAGTTTTCACCGAAAACTCCATTTCAGCCAAATCTACTCGGTTTCTCGTCCGAATCCCGCGAAATATGGCTCGGCTTCAAATTAAATATCAATATGGATTAAAGTATGTGAAAATATCCATAATGCATCCCGACTCAGTATCGGAGAAAAAACCGTGTACTAACCCCTTTGAGTTTTCACCGAAAACTCCATTTCAGCCAAATCTACTCGGTTTCTCGTCCGAATCCCGTGAAATATGGCTCGGTTCAAATTAAACATCAATATGGGTTAAATTATGTGAAAATATCCATAATGCATCCCGACTCAGTATCGGAGAAAAAACCGTGTACTAACCCCTTTGAGTTTTCACCGAAAACTCCATTTCAGCCAAATCTACTCGGTTTCTCGTCCGAATCCCGCGAAATATGGCTCGGTTCAAATTAAAACATCAATATGGGTTAAATTATGTGAAAATATCCATAATGCATCCCGACTCAGTATCGGAGAAAAAACCGTGTACTAACCCCTTTGAGTTTTCACCGAAAACTCCATTTCAGCCAAATCTACTCGGTTTCTCGTCCGAATCCCGCGAAATATGGCTCGGTTCAAATTAAAACATCAATATGGATTAAATTATGTGAAAATATCCATAATGCATCCCGACTCAGTATCGGAGAAAAAACCGTGTACTAACCCCTTTGAGTTTTCACCGAAAACTCCATTTCAGCCAAATCTACTCGGTTTCTCGTCCGAATCCCGCTGAAATATGGCTCGGTTCAAATTAAAACATCAATATGGGTTAAATTATGTGAAAATATCCATAATGCATCCCGACTCAGTATCGGAGAAAAAACCGTGTACTAACCCCTTTGAGTTTTCACCGAAAACTCCATTTCAGCCAAATCTACTCGGTTTCTCGTCCGAATCCCGCGAAATATGGCTCGGCTTCAAATTAAAATATCAATATGGATTAAATTATGTGAAAATATCCATAATGCATCCCGACTCAGTATCGGAGAAAAAACCGTGTACTAACCCCTTTGAGTTTTCACCGAAAACTCCATTTCAGCCAAATCTACTCGGTTTCTCGTCCGAATCCCGCTGAAATATGGCTCGGTTCAAATTAAAACATCAATATGGATTAAATTATGTGAAAATATCCATAATGCATCCCGACTCAGTATCGGAGAAAAAACCGTGTACTAACCCCTTTGAGTTTTCACCGAAAACTCCATTTCAGCCAAATCTACTCGGTTTCTCGTCCGAATCCCGCGAAATATGGCTCGGTTCAAATTAAAATATCAATATGGATTAAATTATGTGAAAATATCCATAATGCATCCCGACTCAGTATCGGAGAAAAAACCGTGTACTAACCCCTTTGAGTTTTCACCGAAAACTCCATTTCAGCCAAATCTACTCGGTTTCTCGTCCGAATCCCGCTGAAATATGGCTCGGTTCAAATTAAAACATCAATATGGATTAAATTATGTGAAAATATCCATAATGCATCCCGACTCAGTATCGGAGAAAAAACCGTGTACTAACCCCTTTGAGTTTTCACCGAAAACTCCATTTCAGCCAAATCTACTCGGTTTCTCGTCCGAATCCCGCGAAATATGGCTCGGCTTCAAATTAAAATATCAATATGGATTAAATTATGTGAAAATATCCATAATGCATCCCGACTCAGTATCGGAGAAAAAACCGTGTACTAACCCCTTTGAGTTTTCACCGAAAACTCCATTTCAGCCAAATCTACTCGGTTTCTCGTCCGAATCCCGTGAAATATGGCTCGGTTCAAATTAAAACATCAATATGGGTTAAATTATGTGAAAATATCCATAATGCATCCCGACTCAGTATCGGAGAAAAAACCGTGTACTAACCCCTTTGAGTTTTCACCGAAAACTCCATTTCAGCCAAATCTACTCGGTTTCTCGTCCGAATCCCGTCGAAATATGGCTCGGTTCAAATTAAACATCAATATGGATTAAATTATGTGAAAATATCCATAATGCATCCCGACTCAGTATCGGAGAAAAAACCGTGTACTAACCCCTTTGAGTTTTCACCGAAAACTCCATTTCAGCCAAATCTACTCGGTTTCTCGTCCGAATCCCGTGAAATATGGCTCGGTTCAAATTAAAACATCAATATGGATTAAATTATGTGAAAATATCCATAATGCATCCCGACTCAGTATCGGAGAAAAAACCGTGTACTAACCCCTTTGAGTTTTCACCGAAAACTCCATTTCAGCCAAATCTACTCGGTTTCTCGTCCGAATCCCGTGAAATATGGCTCGGTTCAAATTAAAACATCAATATGGATTAAATTATGTGAAAATATCCATAATGCATCCCGACTCAGTATCGGAGAAAAAACCGTGTACTAACCCCTTTGAGTTTTCACCGAAAACTCCATTTCAGCCAAATCTACTCGGTTTCTCGTCCGAATCCCGCGAAATATGGCTCGGTTCAAATTAAAACATCAATATGGGATTAAATTATGTGAAAATATCCATAATGCATCCCGACTCAGTATCGGAGAAAAAACCGTGTACTAACCCCTTTGAGTTTTCACCGAAAACTCCATTTCAGCCAAATCTACTCGGTTTCTCGTCCGAATCCCGCGAAATATGGCTCGGTTCAAATTAAAACATCAATATGGATTAAATTATGTGAAAATATCCATAATGCATCCCGACTCAGTATCGGAGAAAAAACCGTGTACTAACCCCTTTGAGTTTTCACCGAAAACTCCATTTCAGCCAAATCTACTCGGTTTCTCGTCCGAATCCCGCTGAAATATGGCTCGGTTCAAATTAAAATATCAATATGGATTAAATTATGTGAAAATATCCATAATGCATCCCGACTCAGTATCGGAGAAAAAACCGTGTACTAACCCCTTTGAGTTTTCACCGAAAACTCCATTTCAGCCAAATCTACTCGGTTTCTCGTCCGAATCCCGCGAAATATGGCTCGGTTCAAATTAAAACATCAATATGGATTAAATTATGTGAAAATATCCATAATGCATCCCGACTCAGTATCGGAGAAAAAACCGTGTACTAACCCCTTTGAGTTTTCACCGAAAACTCCATTTCAGCCAAATCTACTCGGTTTCTCGTCCGAATCCCGTGAAATATGGCTCGGTTCAAATTAAAACATCAATATGGGTTAAATTATGTGAAAATATCCATAATGCATCCCTACTCAGTATCGGAGAAAAAACCGTGTACTAACCCCTTTGAGTTTTCACCGAAAACTCCATTTCAGCCAAATCTACTCGGTTTCTCGTCCGAATCCCGCGAAATATGGCTCGGTTCAAATTAAAACATCAATATGGATTAAATTATGTGAAAATATCCATAATGCATCCCGACTCAGTATCGGAGAAAAAACCGTGTACTAACCCCTTTGAGTTTTCACCGAAAACTCCATTTCAGCCAAATCTACTCGGTTTCTCGTCCGAATCCCGCGAAATATGGCTCGGTTCAAATTAAAACATCAATATGGATTAAATTATGTGAAAATATCCATAATGCATCCCGACTCAGTATCGGAGAAAAAACCGTGTACTAACCCCTTTGAGTTTTCACCGAAAACTCCATTTCAGCCAAATCTACTCGGTTTCTCGTCCGAATCCCGCGAAATATGGCTCGGTTCAAATTAAAACATCAATATGGATTAAATTATGTGAAAATATCCATAATGCATCCCGACTCAGTATCGGAGAAAAAACCGTGTACTAACCCCTTTGAGTTTTCACCGAAAACTCCATTTCAGCCAAATCTACTCGGTTTCTCGTCCGAATCCCGCGAAATATGGCTCGGTTCAAATTAAAATATCAATATGGATTAAATTATGTGAAAATATCCATAATGCATCCCGACTCAGTATCGGAGAAAAAACCGTGTACTAACCCCTTTGAGTTTTCACCGAAAACTCCATTTCAGCCAAATCTACTCGGTTTCTCGTCCGAATCCCGCGAAATATGGCTCGGTTCAAATTAAAACATCAATATGGATTAAATTATGTGAAAATATCCATAATGCATCCCGACTCAGTATCGGAGAAAAAACCGTGTACTAACCCCTTTGAGTTTTCACCGAAAACTCCATTTCAGCCAAATCTACTCGGTTTCTCGTCCGAATCCCGTGAAATATGGCTCGGTTCAAATTAAAACATCAATATGGGTTAAATTATGTGAAAATATCCATAATGCATCCCGACTCAGTATCGGAGAAAAAACCGTGTACTAACCCCTTTGAGTTTTCACCGAAAACTCCATTTCAGCCAAATCTACTCGGTTTCTCGTCCGAATCCCGTGAAATATGGCTCGGTTCAAATTAAAACATCAATATGGATTAAATTATGTGAAAATATCCATAATGCATCCCGACTCAGTATCGGAGAAAAAACCGTGTACTAACCCCTTTGAGTTTTCACCGAAAACTCCATTTCAGCCAAATCTACTCGGTTTCTCGTCCGAATCCCGCGAAATATGGCTCGGTTCAAATTAAAACATCAATATGGATTAAATTATGTGAAAATATCCATAATGCATCCCGACTCAGTATCGGAGAAAAAACCGTGTACTAACCCCTTTGAGTTTTCACCGAAAACTCCATTTCAGCCAAATCTACTCGGTTTCTCGTCCGAATCCCGCTGAAATATGGCTCGGTTCAAATTAAAACATCAATATGGGTTAAATTATGTGAAAATATCCATAATGCATCCCGACTCAGTATCGGAGAAAAAACCGTGTACTAACCCCTTTGAGTTTTCACCGAAAACTCCATTTCAGCCAAATCTACTCGGTTTCTCGTCCGAATCCCGCGAAATATGGCTCGGTTCAAATTAAAACAACAATATGGATTAAATTATGTGAAAATATCCATAATGCATCCCGACTCAGTATCGGAGAAAAAACCGTGTACTAACCCCTTTGAGTTTTCACCGAAAACTCCATTTCAGCCAAATCTACTCGGTTTCTCGTCCGAATCCCGCGAAATATGGCTCGGTTCAAATTAAAACATCAATATGGGTTAAATTATGTGAAAATATCCATAATGCATCCCGACTCAGTATCGGAGAAAAACCGTGTACTAACCCCTTTGAGTTTTCACCGAAAACTCCATTTCAGCCAAATCTACTCGGTTTCTCGTCCGAATCCCGCGAAATATGGCTCGGTTCAAATTAAAACATCAATATGGATTAAATTATGTGAAAATATCCATAATGCATCCCGACTCAGTATCGGAGAAAAAACCGTGTACTAACCCTTTGAGTTTTCACCGAAAACTCCATTTCAGCCAAATCTACTCGGTTTCTCGTCCGAATCCGCGAAATATGGCTCGGCTTCAAATTAAAATATCAATATGGATTAAATTATGTGAAAATATCCATAATGCATCCCGACTCAGTATCGGAGAAAAAACCGTGTACTAACCCTTTGAGTTTTCACCGAAAACTCCATTTCAGCCAAATCTACTCGGTGTTTCTCGTCCGAATCCCGCGAAATATGGCTCGGCTTCAAATTAAATATCAATATGGATTAAAGTATGTGAAACTATCCATAATGCATCCCGACTCAGTATCGGAGAAAAAACCGTTGTACTAACCCCTTTGAGTTTTCACCGAAAACTCCATTTCAGCCAAATCTACGCGGTTTCTCGTCCGAATCCCGTGAAATATGGCTCGGTTCAAATTAAAACATAAATATGGGTTAAATTATGTGAAAATATCCATAATGCATCCCGACTCAGTATCGGAGAAAAAACCGTGTACTAACCCCTTTGAGTTTCACCGAAAACTCCATTTCAGCCAAATTACTCGTTTTCTGTCCCAATCCCGTGAAATATGGCTCGGTTCAAATTAAAAATCAAATGGGGTTAAATTATGTGAAAAATATAATGCATCCCTACTCAGTATCGGAGAAAAAACCGTGGTACTAACCCCTTTGAGTTTCACCGAAAACTCCATTTCAGCCAAATCTATCGGTTTCTCGTCCGAATTCCGCGAAATATGGCTCGGTTTCAAATTAAAAACATCAATATGGATTTAATTATATGAAAATATCCTAAATGCATCCCACTCAGTACGGAGGAAAAAACGTGTACTAACCCTTTGAGTTTCACCGAAAACTCCATTTCAGCCAAATCTACTCGGTTTCTCGTACGCCCGCGAAATATGGCTCGGTTAAATTAAAACATCATATGGGTTAAAGTATGTGAAAATATCCATAATGCA
>NW_027419457.1:0-36936 GCF_009905375.1 Apium graveolens
TGCCAATTGAAACAAAGGGTTAAATAACTGTGACATGCCGTGTCCTAAGTTCCCCGTCTGTTGAATAATGGGAAAACACTCATTGAAAGGAACTTCTTGGATCCATAGTTGTCTTCTTACGATGTAAAACACTCCATCTGGGACACCCATAATATTCAGGTGAGTCATCAGAGTTAAAAACCTATCATCCCAATTGACTAAATCAAAGAAACAGGAGAAATCTACTTCATGGAGGACCAATAAAAATGTTTGAGGGCACATTTCACTTTGCAGGATTTCAATAACATTTATCATACTATTGAAATCGAGATCACTAATGATAGCACTCAAAAGACAAACAGGTAGCAAGTGAAAAATAGCCATTTTCTTTTGAGGTTACTTGTGTGCTTCAAAGAGAGGTAGTGTCTCTCAATAAACAAAATTAGGGTTTGAGTGGTGGTCCTAATGTGTTGTTTCTAAATTTTTTAATTCCAGTATATAAGATCATACTTAAATTCTATCTATATAAATTCAAAGAATAAATCACATATTTATGAAGATCACTTAAATTTCTATAAATTTAAAGAATCTTATATTGTACAATTTATTATTATTTAGATATTTCCATATTAATGGTTGTTGAAATCTTAATTCACTACACAATATAAGATTTTAGGAAATTATCAAAATCCTGATTAATACACTTGAATTTTAATTTTTAAATTTGAAATTTAATTTGAATATTCAATATTTTTACTAATTATGATACTTTAATCTTTTGTCAAAGTATTCGCTAGTTATTTTTTTCAAACAATTCAAAAATTGTTATCCATGCCCAACAAGGGAAGAACCTACCAACTTACCTTAAAAAGATAAAAGCTAGAGGCTTTAGTTCAACATACGTGTATATCATATATTATCATTAATATTATACATGTAAAATGTTATTTTTTTATCATCACCAATGTGTCACCAATGTGTAATAATACTAAAATGGTTAGAAGAGCTGATGTGATTATTATGCTCTAAAAGGGTTTGGGATATTAAGTATCTAAATATCATTATAGTAGTCTTGATGCAATTATATGCATTAACTAGATACCATGCTTCAAAATACTAGAGTTTTTATTTTAATTTCATTCCTCAATATTTCAATTCTGTTTTGGAATATTCCAATATTTATTTTAGTGATTCTAAAAATTATTCGTTCTACATATCTGTCTAGAATATCTGAATCAAGTGATTCTTAAAGTTTGCAAAATTATTTTATTTGGACCATATAGGGTATACCGAGTTAATCAGCTGCTAGAGCATGTCATTGACATGACACTTCCGTGACAGTGTGATTTGTCACGGAGTATTTTTCTGTTAGCTCTTGGGAGGAACATTTGGCCATTTAATAATTGTTCAGGATACGTGGGTGCACCCAAATTTGATTTTTGATTTAATTTACTGTGACAACCCGGGTCAAGTCCCGAGCATTTTTCGAGTCCCGATTCCGAGTCCGAAATAAACCGAAGCATACTGTCTCGAGTGCAGCCAACTTGGGTAACGACTAGCCCCCAAAAGATCATGATTTGTTGGTGCACATAGTAGTAGTACTTTGCTTTAAAAACTGAACAGAAGTCCCAAATCTCCTCGATGTGGGACCGGGGTGTTACATTTACGGTGACGTGTATATGCCATACACGTCATCCATTTTGTTCGCACGCATTAGGTAGCCTATGATGTGTGTGTATTTATATCTTTTCTGATCTCGTTATGAAATATCCTAGCCCCTCGTTATTTTATCGATACTTTATTTTAATATTATTATTTTATTATAAACTATGAAATATTCATTTTAAATTTTCCGTTTTACAAATAGTGTTCCAAATCCGTACAAGGCGTTCGACTCAAACAGTAAATTTTTTCGGACGGCTGCTTAGGGGGATTTAGGAATGTGTGATTAAGAGCTACCCCATTTCATTGATTAGAATTTTGGACTTCATAATTATCTAGACTTAATTATTTATTTAGAGATTTCACCATTTATTTATTGGTTTAGAAAATTTGAAGATTTAATATTATTTTAAATATTTTTAGATTGTTTAATTATTATTTAGAAATATATTTTATGTTTGCAGGTTTATGGATTATAAGTATACTTTTTTTATTTTAAAGAAGGGGGTGTTACAGAGATTTGTAGAACCCGTATATAGGTTTAGGGATATTAAGTATCTAAAGATCATTATAGTAGTCTTCATGCAATTATATAAATTTACTAGACACAAAAGACAAAACAAATATAGTAATCTATAAGAGGAAAAATAATAGTAATATATGAAATATTTATGGTATCATTATTAGGTTCATGATTTCTAGAATTGTCTTTGGAGGAGAAAAATACTTAATTTTCAATGTGAGAGTCTTGATAGCCACACAAGCTAGAACAATTATGATAATGGATAACTGATTAGTACACTTGACCATATTTCAAATTTATAGTTAAGTGACTTTTGAATTTTTTGGCCCGACCAAATTAATGTACAATCATCCATAGCGAAAAATCAAGATTGATAAATCTCTTTAAAAGGATAAGGGAAAATAAAGTTATATTATCATCCTATAGCTAACTTAAAAAAATGGCATCCTCTTAGTAAATTCATTTCTATATATTCAAGATAGTACAATAACAACATTTATGTACTCTTTACATATGACTTGGTGAGTACATAAGAGAATTAAAGAGATATCTTTGTGTGTAGTTTCATAAATATACGATGAAGTGTTCAGTAATGTTCAATGAAGGAATCTTATTTTATATAATTCTGTTATAGTTTATAGACATGACCAAAGTATTATTATTATTATTTTTTAAATCTGACCTAAGAATTAGATTGAGATGTAAGGTATTTATTTTATCAAGAATAAAAGCTATCGAATATACGAAGTTATACTATTGGTATCATTTGCACTTCTATTAAAAATATAGACAAAGTGACCTCGCCGAATTTATAATAATGGTAGCATTTGCATTTCTATTGATAATATATGGTGTTCTTATATATGTTAACTGAAGTGCAATAAAATATATAAAAACAGTGTTGTAAAAATTATCAACTCGGCCTAGTGACTCGGGTAGAAAATTGATTATACTAAAACTCGATCAAACTCAGTTCGACTCCGAGTAATTTGAGTCAAGACTCTTACTCTGGTTGAACGCTAGAAATGTTAATCAGTGCTTCTTCTGTAATCTATACACTCTTTACTTTACTCATTATTTTCTTCTTTAATCTCTTTTTTTAAAAATTAAAAATCAAATATTTAATATCTTGATTCATGATTGAAGCCCTCACCAAATCAAAGATTCAATATTTTAATTGGAATTTGAAAATATATAATTTAATATCTCCTCGTAATGTATATTAACTACTTATGAATTCCTTAGTTGGTACTAGTGTTGCATTTGTAACTTTGAATTTTGATGTTTATGCCTGTATTTGTATTGGACCTTTTAATATATGATTTAGGTTTTTGTTATATGTGTTATTTATTGCTCTTATTCTATTTTTTTTGTTTGTGATATACTATATATAATGGAAACACTTACAAATGTTAGTTCACCCGTAGCAATAAATTCAGTGTCTATAAAAACTATAGATGCAACAAATTCTAGTGGCAATGTTATTGATGTTGTCGGGTATCTGGAACAATGGTCGGTGATAAAACAAATAAAGGAAGGTGTAATTTTTGTGGTAGTGAATTTTATAAAGGTATTAATCTATTGAAACAACATATTGCTGGTATTAGAGAAAATATGGAATCTTGCAATGAAAATATACTTTTGGACTGATATATACAAGACAACTTTAGATGTGACCAAAAGAAAAAAAGGGAATATAAAGAAGCATATTCAAGAATTCAGAGATGAAGTCATAGGATATGATGTAGAGATAATTGATGTGGAAGCTATTGTAAAAACCATATTTACTCGGACCTTTGGATGAATCGGACCTTTGGATGAATATTCAAGACTAATAGGGTCTAAAGATTCGACTATTGCATTGCATAAAGTGAAGAGACAACATAATATTAGTGATGCAATGTTCAAGGAAAGAACCGGTGTACTTAGCTCGTTGGGTGTAGAAATCTGGTGTACCATTTAATACCACTAATAATTATGGATTTCCTAAATTTGTAGAGGGTGTTTGTAGATTTGGCCCGCAATACATGTCACCTAGTAAATATCAGTTAAGGAAGGCCTTATGAAATAATATGAACATGAAGTGTGAATTGTAAACTTTGCACTAGCTTTATATTATCTATTGAAAGTTCAAGTTAATTACACACATGAAGATATATATTGAATATGTGGATAAGTCTATCAATGAAATTGGAGCAAAAACCACTATTCAAGTAGTTACACACAACGATACAAATAACATAACGATACAAATAACATGTCTACTGCCAAACTAATAAAGGCAAAAAAAACCTATCATATTTTGGATATCTTATAAAACTCATACTTTGAATCTTATTTTCGAACGAGTATGTATTTATCACTATACTTTTAGACTATTATATGTTTATGAGCAAATTTTGCTCCAACATTTTAAATTGTTTCAGGTTATGACATATATTAGTTTTTTACATTTTTTGCGTACACTATTAAACAGTTCTGGTACAATTTTTAAACAGTTTTGTACATGTTTTTGCTGCAGTTTTTTAGATTTTTCAGCAGATTTTAAATGTATTTATACAACAGTTTTAGTAGATTTTAACTGTTTTCTGCTACTATTTTTAGCAGATTTTTACATGTTTATGCTGGAATTTTTTTTTATTTTTAGCAGGGTTTAAATGTATTTATGCAATAATTTTTCGGTAGATTTTAACAGCTTTCTCTTGCTGTTTTCCAGCATATTTTTACATGTAGATGCTCTAAATATTTATTTTTAGCAGATATTATAGATATTACATGAACAAATTATTTTTTTCTCTTATTCTTCGGGTAGAACTCAAAATTTAAGGAATAATTGAAGGAACAAATGCACTCACCATTTTTATTTATGCAGATCACAAGACGTAGGCTTTAATGAGAAAATGTACCTTTACAGTATTTTTTTTGAAATTTTGTTAATTGCTTGCTGGACTAATTACGGATATGAAATACCATATTTACAAATGATGGCACTGAGCATAACATTTTTAACTTCAAGTTCATCAGGATGTCACTACAAGAAAAAAGTCCATAGGCATCACTTTTTGGACGATGTCTATGCTATTTCCCAACCGATGTTGATGTCGGTGATGTCTATTCTAGACATCGGTGAATACCCGATGTCTATAATCGATTAGACATCGATTTTAGTTAAAAAACAAATGTCTATGTGTTGATTATTTACATAAAATGCTATAAATAAATTATTTAATAACTAATTTACACCTAATTAAACATGTTAAACATATCATGAGCTATATTTTGGAGAGATATGTTAGTGTAAGACTTTACTTATTTATTGTGACGACTGAGAATTTTCTGACGTAATTAAGTGAATAAAGTATGCTTATGTGACGTGATTATAATTATGTGACTAAGTGCTCATTAATTGTCTTTTCTGCATATTAGTATATAGGAGCGTAAAATAAAAATGTTCCAATTTAAAGAGTCAGCTTAGGAGTTAAGCTGTGTCGTCGAGCCGTCAGGTAGAACGGAACCCATCCCAATAAGGAGTTAAATAATATAAAATGTGAATTATGTGTGGATTGAATGAAATGAATGTGAAAATAAAGTGATCGTCCTAAGTGACGTGTCGATCAATAATGATAATGAGAAGCGTAATTGAAACGCTGAGCGTCGGGCCGTCAGGCTGAACGTGACCCAGTACGCGTAGAAAAAGGATAAAGATTAAAGAAGAATAAATTCTGTGATCAGACCTGAGTCGTTATGTGATTGTATATGTGTGATTGCTTGTCTATGTGCATGACTATGTGCTCTTTGACATTTTTATGAATTTAATGGAATTATGTGATTTGAATAAAGGTTTATTTAACCTTCGCGCATTTTTATAAAATTATCTAAGTAAGATAAAAATATGGGAATTATTTGTTATCTTCGTAATAATCCTGTAGACTTTCTAAAATGATGGACGGATTTATTTGGTGATCGTTGCATTTTAAATTGACTTTTATATGGAAAAGTTTTATTACTAGCACAAGCTTGTAAAAATCATATAAAATCAACCGTTCGCACTCGAAATCTATTATGAGTAATGGTTGGAAAGCTAATTTTGAGATCTACGTGGTAAAGATTTTTATTCAAAACAAATTCATCTTTCCGAGAGAAGTATTTGCAGATCAACTCTATTTTCTTTTAAGAATAAAAAGGGAATCAAAACATAGAATAACCTAATTACTATATTACCCTCCCTTGGTAATATAAAACCACCCCACCCCACCCCACCTCCTTCTTATTTCTTTTTTATTTCGAGCCCTCCCTTCTTTCTCTCTTTTCTCTCATTTCTTCCTCTCTCTCTCTCTCTCTCGGATTTTCTCTCTCGGTACACTCTCTCTTCACTCTCTCTCACTTGTTCTTCATTCATTTTCGGGTAGAGAACCATGATTGTGTGAGAAATAGAGATATCTACTTGTATTCATCCATGCATGTAGCTATTTTTCAAGTTCTTGAGAAAAATCAAAGTTGGGTTTGGTGGTTTTTGAGTTCGGTTTTCATGAAACAAAAGGGTTGTGTTTTGAATGAGGATATGTGTTTGCATGTGTGCTTTACTTGTGAAAATGGGTGGTTGATGGTTGGAAACCCCCGAATGGGGGTACCACCGAGATGCCACCGCCACCGGTGATGAACTTCGGTGAACCGGTGGTGAGCCATGATGTTAAAAACTGAGCTCTAGAATCTTTAAATCAAATATTTGTGTTTGCATATGGTATTTTGATAAAAGGCCAAATGATTTTGTGGATTATAAGTTGATAGATTGATTCTTGTTGGCTGTAATGATAACTTAGTTTGATGTTAAGAGATTAGTAGGATTAAAGATGCAAAAGTTTAGAAGTTGAGTTTACATGTGTGTTTTCTAAAATGAATGAGTTATTGATTTGATATATGATTATGGGTTGATTTGTGAATTAAGGATTAAGAAGATCATTTTCATGTGTTGTTTTTTTTTTGAAAAACCCGAATGGGATCTTGGTTTTAAAAGATCAAAAATGATTTTTAGTAATGATCATGACTCGTTAATGTTTATTCTTGGAAATTAGTAAAGATTGGGTGATAAAATTTCTTAATGTTTGCATGTATCAAAAAGGGCTAAGTTCTTTTGTGAATTAAGTATGCTAACTAAGATTCTATGATAATTGGACTTGTACATTTGTTTAGATGCGAAATTTGGGAATGCATGGTGAAGGTTATGGTTCGACCTTGCGTTAATAAAAAAAAAAGAAATTGATTTTTGTGACTTGATTTTTGGTATGATTAAGGTTTAACTAGAAAGTAATAAGTATGCATGTTGACTTAAAAGAGGAGTTGTTGATGCATGTTTTGGTTTGATTATGTTTGTGGTTAAGGCCGAATAGGCCAAAGAAATTTAAAGTCAAAAATATGATTTTTGGTAGATGATAGAATGATTAAGTGTTTATGTGTGAAAATCTTTAAATTTTGCATGTTGGATTATGTTTTTGGTTCGAATTATGGATAAAAGAAAAGGGAATTGAGTTAATTAAGGTTAAAAGCTATAAGTAATAGTCGTGCATGTCATTGTGTGTTTGTACGAGTTATAAATATTTGATCTGGGAAAATAGTCAAGATTAGCGAGCATATGCAAAGTGATATAAGGCTATGAGTAAAGAATGTGCTATGTGCTTATGTGTATAAGCTATATTCATATACCCGAGTCAAGGATATAATCGAGTTATCGTATTGAGTGATCGTTCTGGGAACGAGAGTTGAGAAACTGATTAAGGTTTTGGTTTTATTGTAGATTCGGAGTGTGAGGGCATTCAGGCTAGGAAAGGAAAGGATATACTAGGTGGCAGTAGTTCAATCTTTAGGAAAGCAAATTTAGGCAAGTAACTCTGATTACTTGTGTGAATGATTATAAAGAGAATGTTGTTCATACCATGTAGAGTATTGAACTGTTTAACTTGTGAAACCCTGATATTGATTTGAGATACCTTGTCTTTGATCTTGATAAACTGTTATTGACAAGCTTACTGATTCAACCCTTTGATAATCTGTCCTTTTTTGTTCAAGTTATTTATTAAGCCATGAATCGTATTGAACCCTATGATTATCTTTGTGAACCCTGTTTAATGATACTTTATTTCCTGATCACCCTATTGATCCCTAGACAGATGTTGATCCTTTTAACTTAAAGGCCTTGTTATCCTTGATTCAGAATTCTTAAGAATTGTTCCTTGTTTATCCTTGAATCACTCCCTGAACATGTTTTTCTTAAAATCTGACTTAAGAATGAGTTTCGACTCGAGAGAGTCTGAATGATTTCATATTCTTGGTAATGATAAAAATGGATTTTTGAAAACCTATTTGTTTTTTTTTCCAACTCAAGGTTTTCCAAATGAATTCCTGATGGATTGGATTGGGACGTAAGAGGCTAGTGGGACTAGTCCAGTCATGGTAAGAGTCTAGCGGGGCCAGTCCAAATTAAGGCTGAAATTATGCCGACTGGAACCTTAAAGACCGGATGGAGGTCGGTACGGGCTGATCACCCGTATTATAATGAAATGGAAAGATAAAGTGATCCAATCAAGGGTTCTAAATGATTATTTAAAAGTGAACTGAAACTTTCTGTTCAGTAAATTGATTCTTGAAAATTTAATGGTTTATATTGTTTTGAAAAGAGTTGATTATGTTAATGTGAAGCTTAAAGCTCGAGAACCCTGATTCTTAAATCTATTGATCATATGATTGATTCCGTATAATGAAATAGTGTTGCTTTCCTCTTTTGAAAGATCTATCCTGATCCTTTAATGATTTGTGATGAATGTTGGCTTCATCCTACGTTGAGCCTTGTTCCTTAAAAGCTCCGTATTGTTCCTTCAAACCCTTTCCTTAACCCAAAAGCTGGAAATCTGCCACCTAGAACAAATAAAGTAGAATGCCCTGAGTTTGGTAAAGTATATTGTAATTTGATATCGTAGAACTGCTTTACAGGTACTCGCTGAGTTTTATACTCATATGTTTTGTTTTAATCTAACCATGGCAGTTAAGCAAGAAGATGGCCAGGCTTAGGCGCACTGCTCGTAAGAGCGTACCTGGTGGTCCCTATCGTGTTGAGGGCTTCCGGTTGCCAGAGCAGGTAGTGGTATTTTTGAGTGAGCTCGCGCCTAGAAGGAAATATTTAAAGATACAATGGGTTATCTGTCGGTTCCCAGCCGGAATTGATATTGTTTATTTAATAATATTTTGGGGTTGTAAGTTATATTTTATGATTGGTAGTTGTAATCTTGTCTCATATTTATCCTGTTGATCCTGTTAGTAGTTAATCAGGGTTTATGCTTATTTAATTATTAGGTTAAAGGTGTGTGAGTCCTCATTTCCTAACCCCGAGATTGAGTGCGTCACATTTGTAGCAATCAACAGTTGAATATGTATTAGGTTTCCTTATTCATGTATATCTTAATAACTATATTGATTGTGTAACTGTACAGTATATAAGCATAGATAAGGTTAACATTATATGTGTCGAATATTGATATATCATTCGTGCAACCAAGCAGCTCTCGAAAATATCTGTTCATCCTTTGAGAGAGTTTTATAAACAATTTTTATTCATTAATATAAAGATTGTTCTTCATCTTTGAGATTTAATTTCAATTTGATTGTTATACACTATATTCACCCCCACTATAGTATACTGAAAGGCCTAATAATTGGTATCAGAACTTGTTGTTGATACAAAAACCGATTAAGATCCAATAAAACAATAAAACATGGTAGAAAAGAAACCTAACAAACACAACCAGCACTAGTCACAAATCAAATCAATAACAATATGAGCATATATAAAACCATCAGAGTTCCCATTCTGAAAGTGAATTTACATCCTATTGGTAAAGTAAAGATGGCTATGTGTCCACAAGCTACATATCTTGAATATCTGATAAGGATTTATGATGGTCCTTACAAGCCTGAGAAACTGAATGTTTCTGTTGCGGGTGAGCCTAAAAAGATGGTTGATAAAGAAGAGAAGGACTACACTGCTGAAGATCTAGCATCGATCATGAAAGATGCCAAGGACAGACATCTCTTGCATAGCAGTTTGGATAGTGTTATATCCAATAGACTCATTGGATGTAAAACTACCAAGGAGATATGGGATACCTTGGAGGTTAAGTATCAAGGCTCAATTGCTATGAAGAAAAATAGGAAAACTATACTCACACAAGAGTATGAGCATTTTTACTCAAAAGATGATGAGCTACTAACTGAGATCTATGAGAGGTTTCAGAAATTATTGAATGATATGTCACTTGTAGACAAAGAGTATGATGCAGAAGACTCAAATAAGAAGTTTCTTCTTGCACTCCCCAAAAAGTGGGACTTGAAGGTCAAGTCCATAAGAGACAACTATGATCTTGAATATACACCCCTGGATGAGATCTATGGAATGCTAAAAATTCATGAACAGGAGATGGAGCAAAAGAGAAAAAGAAAGGGCTCAAGATCTAAGGGAAAGGTTTTTAAGAAATAGTCATTCAAGAGGAAATGCTATCATTGCAAAGTTTGATACCGAGTCATCAAATATATACTGATGATGAATCGAACTCTGATATCTCTACCGACTCTTAAAGTGATCATTGTGATGATATGAAGATCTTGCAGATGGCTGCTTTAATGGTTAAAATCTTTAAGAGGATGGCTTATAAGGACTTCAAGAAAGGAAAGAGGTTTTCCAGGAAAGGCTCTAGTGCTTCAAACACTGATAAGAAGAACTACATAAAATATGATGATTAAGAGCCCAAATCTGGAAAAGTTGACTCCAAGATCAAGTGTTACAACTGTGATGGAGTTGGAAATTTTGCAGTTGAATGCAGAAAGCTAAAAGCTAAACGAAGCAAGCCTTGATCACAAAGAAGAAGAACTAGGATGATGCTTCAGAATTTGATGAGGGTGTTAACTATGCTCTCATAGAAAATGCTGAAAGTGAATCTAAGGCTTTCGAGACCAATATACCTCAAACAACTCTATCTTTTGATACTGATGATATCCATGAGTTAAGATTATTTCTTAAAAGCTTGCATGTTAGTTATAGGGAACAAACCCTTGAAAGTGCTAGGATCAGAATTGAGAATTCAGACTTAAAGAAAAGAGATGATTTCCTAGAAGCTGAGTTAATTTTCATGCTAGAAATTCAAAAATAAAGAGATGATGTTGTTTATGTTAAAGATAAATTGTTAGAAAAACATGCTTATCTCGAGAATGAGTTAGTTAAAGAAAGGGAAATAATCAAACTCTGGACTAATTCAGGAAAAAAAACTTATAGAATAATTTAAAGTGGCTATTGGGGTTCAGAATTAGGTAATCTAGATAAACCTAGTAGTGAAGATGTTAAAGAAAGCGGGTATGCGAATCTTAAACTAGTATAAACATGTTAAAAAGAAGAAGACTAAGTTAAAACCTGTTAAGTTTGACTTAAATACTGATGGACTGAAATTAGTAAGTCAGACGAGTTCAAAATCAGCATTTAAGCCAAATTTAAAATCTGATAGTTATAAACTGAAATCCTCCTTGGATAAAATTAAAATTATTTTTGTATTTGTATCTCCTTATATTAAGAATGTTAAAATAAACTGTAATATGAAGACTTCTGCTACAAATGTTAATTAATTTAATATGGTCAAAGGATCCAAAAAAGGTCGGGTCCTTCAAAATTCTAACTAATGGTTTATCTAATTATAGGGTAACAGGAAAATACTCTAGTCAGTGGATGCTCAAGGCATATGACTGGAAATAAAGCCCTACCACTAGAGTTTAAGTGGCAATGTTATCATGTGAATTTTAATGATGAGCATTTTGAAATTATCAGCAATTAAAGTGGCAATGTTGCAATAATTGGTAACAAACATGGTAACTTATATGAAACCAGGGTTTCCACAAATAGTGATGGGTCTATAATTTGTTTGTTATGTAGAGAAACTGTGGAAGGCAACTGAAATTGGAATAGAAGACATTCTCAACTGAACTTCAACAATATTAATGAACCTGTGAAGAAAGATCTTGTAAGAGGATTGCCCAATTCAGTTTTATTTCTGATGGACTGTGTGATTCATGCAAGAAGACCAAGCTAAGGAAATCATCAGTTAAGAGTAAGACTAAATTCTCAATTCTTGAACCATTTCACTTATTATATATTGATTTTTCTAGTCTAGTTAATGTAATTTATATAGCCAAGAAGAGGTGTGCACTTGTCATTGTTGATGAGTACACCAGATACACATAGGTTTTTTTCTGCACACAAAGGATAAGACACAATCCATTCTTCTTGTTCATATAAAGCAACTAGAAAAAGTATCAACACATATTATGAAAATAATTTGAAGTGATAATGGAACTGAATTCAAGAACAACACTATGGAAGAATTCTGTAAACAAAAGGAAATCAAAAAAAAAATCTTCCCCTTGAACTCCACAACAAAATGGAGTTGTAGAAATGAAGAACATAACTCTTATAGAAGCCGCAAGGACCATGCTTGAGGAAAGCAAAATTACCAACCTACGTTTGGGCTAAGGCTGTGCAAATTGCATGCTTTACACAGAATGTTACTATGACAAAAAAGAAGGGAAATACACCATTTGAGATGGTAAAGGGAAAGAAGCAAAATTTTAAGTACTTTCATACTTTTGGTTGGAAATGCTTTGTTCTCAAAACTCATCCTGAACAACTTACAAAGTTTGACCTAAAAGATGATGAATGTATTTTTGTTGGATATCCACTATCAACAAAAGTCTTCAGAGTTTATAATCTGTGAACAAGAGTAGTCATAGAATATATTCATATATCTTTTGATGATAAGAAGATCATAGGTCTAAAAGATGTAGATGATCATGAACAACTGAGATTTGAAAATAAAGTACCATATGCTGAATAGTTAAATCCTGATATAATCTCAAACATTAATACACATTTATACTGAAAATCCCGATATCACACTAAACTCCGATGAACCACTTGTACCAGTGGTAACTCCACAAATACTGAATCACATGTTGAGGAGGATCAACATGACCAATATTAGGAGTCAAGTTCAAGTGATACAGGCGAAGACACATCATGAGACACTTCATCAGACTCTAATTTCTCAAATACTGATGAGATAAATCCTGATAATTCCAAAAACACTGATTTAGGAGGAGTTTTAGAAATAACAATGATACACACCAAGATGGTAATAGAGACTTCATGGATCATGGGGGATGATCTTCTTTAAGAAGCCAACTTTCTTCTGCAAGAAAATTGACTAAGTCACACACTCATGACTTAATCATTGGAAATCCTGATAGTGGTGTGAAGACAAGGAAAGCCACACAAAATGAATGTCTCTATCATTCTTTTCTATCTCAAAGTGAACCAAAAAAAGTGGATGAAGCTCTTCTGGATGTTGACTGGGTCCTAACAATGCAAGATGAGCTCAATGAATTTGAAAGGAACAAAGTATGGACTCTAATGCCAAGGCCAAATAACATATAAGTGGTTAATACTAAATGGGTGTTCGGAAACAAAACTAATAGTGAGTGTATCATTACAAGATATAAAGCAAGGCTATTTACAAAGGGAACTCTCAATAAGAAGGAATTGACTATGATGAGCCTTTTGCTCCTGGTACAAGACTAGAGCCCATAAGAATCTTTTTGGCCTATGCTGCTCACATGAAGTTTAAAGTGTTCCAAATAGATGTAAAAAGTGCATTTCTCAATGGTGAAATTGACGAAAAAGTTTATGTTGAACAACATTCAATATTAATTAGTCTAAAATATCCAAATCATGTCTACAGATTGGATTAAACACTCTATGAACTAAAGCAAACTTCAAGAGCCTAGTATAAAACACTTGCACAGTTTTTACTGGACAGTGGCAAGGACTTGTTATTAGTTCAGATATATGTTGATGAAATCATTTTTGGCTCTACTAATGATAAATTATCTGAGAGGTTTGCTAAGCTGATGCAGTCTAGATATTAGATGAGTATGATGGGAGAATTGAGTTATTTTCTGGGGTTACAAGTCAAGAAAAGTGAAGAAGGGATCTTCATTAGTCAATCTAAATATATAAAAAATTTGCCGAAAAGGTTTGGAATGCAAGACAGCTCAACTACTACAACTCTCATGGCCACTACAATCAAGTTAGATTTAAATACTAGTTCATTAGTTGATATAATTAACTATAGAGCTAAGTTTGGCTCACTCATATTTTTGATTGTAAATAGGCCTGATATCATGTATGCTACCTGTCTATGTGGAAAGTTCCAAGCTAATCCAAGAAAACTACATCTGATAGCTGTAAAAAGAATTTCCAAATATCTCAAAGGAACCATGAATCTTGGTTTGTGGTATCCTAGTGATTCAGACTTTAAGCTAATAAGATATTTAGATGTTGATTTTAGAGGATACAAAATAGACAGTGTTAGGTCCACTAGGTACATACTGGGGAGGGGTTAATATATGTTCTTCATTTTAAAACTAAAATGCAACGGAAAATGAAACTTTAAAATAAAATAAAAAATACAAGAGATTTCACGAAATAATTCTTATATAAAGAAATTGAACCACAAAGGTTTTCTTAGACTTTGGAATATATATTCAATGTTACAAAAAGAAAGATCCAATACAAATTTGTAAGCTATCAAAATAATGGAATCTTTCTATCACTCTAAAAACCTACAGCTCTTATCAAATGATAATCAAAAAAATCAAAGAAACTATAAATGATGAGTGTATCTAAATGTGTAAGACCTTAATGGTGAATAATCAATTGGGTATGAGCTCTCCTTGTCAAATTAATGTTTTTGTGTGCTGAGAATAGTTTGCAAGAGCTTCACACTATTCACCCATCGAGAGATACAATTCTAACCTACATCTTTTTAATTATATAGGCTGGTAGGTAGAGTACTAGCTTGGAGAGGAAGAAAGCATACATAGATTAATTATATTTAAGTATTTAAAATGATAGCAACTTCCATTTTTGTCCAACATGTGCTTTGTACTATTCCCTTGAGCAAGTGGTGCCTAAGAAGGATAACTACCACTTAGTTTCTTGCTCAAATATTCAAGTGGCGCCTCCTAGGTGTTGTACAAGACTTGGTGGCACCTAAAGTAGTCCAATGCCTTTGATGCATGTGGTGCCTATAGGTAAGTAGGAGAGGGTGGTGGCTCATACAGGGTACAATATAGAGTTTTAACTTAGTTTCTGAGTGGACAAGCTGTAGGTGGCACCTACAAGGGTACCATAGGAAGGAGTGGTGCCTAGAGGGTGTATAGGGACTCCTTTATTTAGTTTCTGGAGTTGGTGGCACCTCTAAGGGGCCAATGAAGAAGGTAGTGATGCCTATAGTGAACAAGGTGCACTTCTGACTTAGTTTTTGATCTCATTTGTTCCCTGTGCCTCATACTAGGTCAATAAAACTTCAAGTACTTAGTTTTTGAGCCATATGATAAGGTAGTGGCTCCTACTAGGTAAAAGAGTAGCTTTGGTGACTCCTACTATAAGGTAGTGATCACTTTCCCTTAGTTTTTGTAGAGCACTTTAACCCTTTAACTTTTCCATCTTCACCGCTTCTCTCCGAGCCTTCATATAAAGCATATATCCTTCATATTTAGATAAAAATCCTTACTTAAAGTTCTTCTAATGATAGTACTTGGTTTCCCATCACGTATCACTGACGCCTAGTGTAATGGTCTGGTTCACAGATGAATAATTTCCCTCTAATATCTTCGTACTATAGTCTTTTCAAAATATTGTTCAGTCTTCTACCATATATAACCAACTTCACTAAGATTCCTTGATGTCTTCATACTAATCCTAAGAACTGCTTCGAATATCTTCAATCTTATTCCTCTGTTGCTTGAACATATTAATGAACTACACCCGGACTTCTGTTGACGACTTCTTCACTACAATTCTAAGAACCATATGTGTCGATACTTAATCTTCAATCTTTACTGATCTCAGTGGAACATAGATTATTTGCAAGTCCTTTATTCTATGATGAGTTATCCAAACCAACATTGTTGAGTTATGCATACACCTTTAATCTTGCTCAACAATCTCCCCCAATTTGACTTTTACACCTAACGCTCAAATAATAACGGAGAAGTAACAGTTTGGAGGATAAATCAACTAACTCCAAAAATAGATCTTCCATAAGCTTCCAACATTTAGTTATGGACTTGTAAATAATACTATCTTATATGTTCTGCATTTTCTATAAACCTTCGGCTTTAGCAGAGAACTAATTCTTCTCTCCCTTATATAAAGTTGTAGATAAATACGTTTTCCAAATATTGTCTTCAATCTTCAGATCTTCCCATAGAGCATATATAAAATATTTTGGAACTCAGAACCAATAATCTCTCTCCCTAATATGAAGAACCTCTTCCTTAGTACAATAAAGGTGAAAACTCTCCTCCTTATAATATGGAAAACTATTTTTCAGTATAATCTCTAAAATATCTCTATAATCTCTCCCCCTTAGTTGAGTAATTTTTTAAAATGTATCAGAATAGGGAATAGGACCGCACAACCAAGTGAAGAAATTATAAAGTATAACCCTTTTCCTCACCTTGAAACTGCATGTTTTCTGTTTAGTGATCTCACAATATATTTCACTCCACTCTCATACTCAATTGTTTTTCACTCAGTCTCACTGTGTGTCACTCACTTAGAGCTCCAAACATCTAAGGGGGTGTTTGGTTGATGGTTAATGTGCCCGTTTAACGGGAATCAGAACCTTAAACCCAAGTGATAGTGTTTGGATTACCAATTTAGTGGCGGGGAATGGGAACTCCATTCCCTCTTGGTGGGTAAATCAAACCCACCATACCCCTTGGGTTTCCATTTCATTCCCATTCCCATTAACCCCCATTCCCATCCCCTCAATTCCCATTCCCGATTCCCATTCCCATCGTGCATCCAAACGCCTCCTAAGTGTACCTGCAAGAAAATCCTTTTTACAGAAAAGTTGCCTTTCACCTTCAAGGATGGAAACTCTCAGTCTAGAGATTCAAAAATGTTCCTTCTGAGAGCAGAAATTAGAAATATTTTAAGTGGTAGAATTCCTAATATCCCTCAATATCTGAGTCCTTGTTTACAAGTTATAATTTTGACTAAAGTTAAAATAGTTGCCATATTTGAATTCTGGGAATATAATCAATGACCAGTGATATGCCATTAGGGATCAAAGATATTTTCTAAAGTATGTGAAGACTTATCAGATTCGATGAACCACTAAGGTACAGAATCATAACTAATCCAAAGATCAAAGTATAAGACTTTGAGGGCCAGGATCTAAGGATTAATATCCAGTTATTGTTAGTGACCTTGATATGGTTTAACAACAATTGCTTCATTAAAAACTTCCTAGTGTGTGAATCTCACATGTACATAGGAAATATTTAGATCAAAGGGTAGTGACTCTCATTCATATGTCCTCGCTGATAGACGAATTTCAATACATAACATTCTGTTGGTTGAATGCACCTAGTAACAGTTTATGTACCTTTTCAGATCTATATCCTTTCGAGAGAATACAGATGGGCTTACAGATGTCTCAAGGTTTAGATACTCCACTACTTTGTGAGAGATAGAACTGTAGGGTTGACCACTCCTTCCTTATGTGGTGCTTCTTGGCACTATCTCCCTCATTCTCAACACAACTCCAAAATCAAATGGTTAATTTCTCTGACCACCAAGTTGATATCTCAAGAAAAATTATATGTATTAGAACAAAATATGGTGAATATATCAGAGCAAAGTAAAGGATGTTGTTTGGGAAGTGTTTGGTTCAATGACTTGGATTAGAACCTATAGGGTTTGATAGGCTCATAGTCAGTTCCTAAAACTATCGAGGGTTGAAGATCACAAATTTCCAAAGTACAATATCAGAGAATTTAGAGATCAACATCAGAGTGATTCATGAGCTTATCATCTTAAGATAAAAGAAGTTTACCTTTACTTACCTCTATAAGTATTCATGAAGGATGTCTCAGATGATTATGCCTTCTCTTCCCTTTAACATTTCTGTCTATTCAGATCTCATTAGATTAGAACATTTCATCTTGTTATAAGTCCGATACATAGAGAGGGTAATAACTATTCTAAACTAGGATGATGGAAATAAGGCAATCTGAGTTAAGATCACATGATTAAATATATATGACAAGTGCACCAATATTGATTAGTCACATCAAGACTGAACCAATTATGTAACACTCCTGAAATAAAAATATTACAACTATTACTCGAGGGTAGGGGTTCGCTCGCGAAACTCAGTTACTTTAAACAGTCGTTTGTCCTAAACCGTAAATCCGATTAAAGCGATCTATATATAAAAAAGAAGCATAAAACATAGCCTATATAAATATGGAAGTGGTGAGTGTATGGCAGTGGTGAGTTCATAGAAGTAGGTTCTTAAGTCCAAAAGTTATGCACAAAAACAGTTTCAAGAAAATCAGGGAATAAGACGGCTACACGTTAACGATTCCCAACCAAGGGGGATAGATTATAGAAGATTAAGATATTTTACAGAAAAATAGTTTTTCTTATACTTTGGAGGAGAGTTTTCACCTTTATTGTACTGGGGGAGGTTCTTCATCTTAGGGGAGAGATAATTGTTTTTGAGTTCCAATTTTTTTTCTATATGCTCTATGAGAAGATCTGAAGATTGAAGACAGAATTTGGAAAGACGTGTCTATCTGCAACATTATTTAAAGGAGAGAAGAACCAGTTCTCTGTTGAAGCTGAAAATTTAGAGAAGATGCAGAAGGTATAAGATATAATTATTTACAAGTCCAGAGCTGAATCTTGAAAGCTTAGTGAAGATCTATTTTTCAAGTTAGTTGACTTATCCTCCAAATTGTTGCTTCTCCATTATTACTCAGTCAAATGTAACTTTTAATATGATCAAAGTACATTAACTCTCATATATAAATATGAGGATTTCAAGTCTAAGGACCATTACATAGTTATTATTGTGAGAATTACTTATGACATAACAGACATATAGAATCTCATATTGGGTTTATCTAACATCATGTACGTTTACATCCGCTTGTATTTTTGACTTTAGTATTACTATACATATGATAAATGAGATGTCATCATCGCTCAACAAACACACTAGTTTTAATGTACTTATGCGGCAGTTTTTTCTGGTAAGTTTAACAGTTTTCTGTTGCTATTTTTAACAGATTTTTACATGCTCAGACTACATTTTTCTATTTTTTCAGTAGGTTTTATATGTATCTATGCAACAGTTTTTCAGTAGTTTTTAACGGCTTTATGCTGTTGTTTTTTCAGCATATTTTTACATGTTCATGCTGCAAAATTTCTGTTTTTAGCAGATTTTACAAGTGTTTTTGTAGTTTTTAAATGCGTCCATGCTGCAGTTTTTCAAGTTGTATGTGCATATTTTTTTTCTCTTTTTCTTCGGGTAAAATTCCAAAATTTGAAGGAATATTTGAAGGAACAAAGACCCTCACCATTTTTATTAATGCACATTACAAGACCTAAACTTTAATGAGAAAATTTATAAAAAAAAGAGATATGGTAAGGCCTAGCGTCACAAGATTTGTTAGTTCATTTCTTTCAATAAAGAGCATGAGATTTGTTAGTTCATTTCTTTCAATACAGAGAGGCTTGATAGCCACACAAGTTAGAACAAATATGATCATGGATAACTTAATAGGACGCTGACCATATTTGAAAATTTGTAGGTTAGTGATTTTGAATTTTGTGGTCTGACTAAATTAATGTACTATCTTCCATAGCTGGAAAATCTAGATTGATAAATCTTGTTAAAAGGATAAGGGCAATAAAAGTTTATTTTGTTAGGAAGAGCTAATTACAGTTATATCATCATTCTAAGCCAACTTACAAAAAATATTATGACATCATCATAGTACATTCAATTCTATTTAAGACAATACAACAATGTCAACCCATCTATTATGTTAGTGCAACAGATGCAATTATTTGTGTCCTATGTACATATGACTTATGAGTATTTAAGGGAATTGAAGAGAGATCGCTGTGTACACTTTAATAATTATATGATGAAGTGTTTCAGAATTTTCCATGATGAAGTCCTGTTTTATGTAATTTTATTATCATTTATAGACATGAACCTATGCAATTATTTTCTTTTATTTATTTTTAAATCTGACCTAAGAATTAGATTGTGGTGTAAGGTATTTATCATATGTAGAATAAAAATAAATTATACTCTTAGTACCATTTGCACTTATATTAATAATATATACAAAGTGAACTAGCCTAAGTTATAATATTGGTATCATTTGCACTTCTATTAATAATATATGATGTTCAAGTTTAAGAGGAATTAAAGTTATATCATCATCCTATAGAACTTACAAAAAATATTATGAAATCATCATAGTACATTCACTTCTATTTAAGACAATACAACAACTCAACCCATGTATTATATTAGTCCAACAGATTCAAATTATTTGTGTCCTATGTACATATGGCTTATGAGTACTTAACGGAATTGAAGAGATATCTCTGTGTATAGTTTCATAATTATATGATGAAGTGTTTCGAAATTTTCCATGAAGGAGTCATGTTTTATGTAATTATGTTATCATTTATAGACATGAACCTAAGAAATATTTTTCTTTTATTTTTTGTTAAATCTGACCTAAGAACTAGATTGAGGTGTAAAATATATATCATATGGAGAATAAAAGCAAGTTATACTATTAGTACCATTTGCACTTCTATTAATAATATATACAAAGTGAACTAGCATAAGTTATAATATTGGTATTATTTGCACTTCTACTAATAACATATGATGTTCAAGTGTACAAAGTGACCTTGCCTGTAATATATGTTAACTGGGGTGGGTTGCTTGATCCAGGAATTTTTTTTAATCAGGTACTAAGATAATTCTAAAGTCTGTACGCTAGCTTGAATCGGTAAAAGAATCAGTCAAGACCTTTGGAACCCAAATTGAGATATGCTCAATTTTTATATAGATGGCCAAATACCTCCTATAAGAACACTCTTATTTTTAAGACTCATTTAATAGATAATTTCTTTGGAGAACTGAAGTGACAATGAAAATTCTAAGAGGCTGAAACAATGAAAACCTCTTTTACAGAGATTTCGGCTATACATTTTGGTGGCAGCAACCAAATATATAAATAGTGTTTAAGAGCTTTTGCTATTTTAATCATTATAAAGTATGTTATATTTGTACTCCAAACATTAATGATGAAGAGTATCTACAAAGACCGTAAACTTATAAAAAAATTAAGAGAACGGTTTTTTTGTGAATATTCATAATGGCACAATTCTATGGGGTTCTCCTAGGAATAATGGAATAGGACATCCAAGGAATATTGTGTGTTAGATAATGAGTACAAGAAATTGGGCTTGAGGTTACGTTGCTATGTCTTACTGATACTTGTTAAAAAGTAATGGATTTGAACCCATTTGGTAGCCACAAACTATTACCAGGTGACATATGGAGCAAATTTCTTTCTTTCACAAGGAAAAAATAACTATTGTAACTGACATCACTTCTCATCAAGGTCGATGATTATGAAAACTTTTGCCAATAGTGTTATGTTAGCTGATGGAAAACAAAGAGTATCTTGAGAAATGTCAAATGTGATGTAATTTAGAGCTTCATTTTTTAAAAACTACATCCTTTAGTTAAGAAAGTAATTTTCTTTTTGGTACACCTAAATTTGGATGACATAATCATAATAAAAGTGATAAATTATTACAATAGTTAGAATATGAACTATTTATTATTTTTACATAATTTTTTTGTATTATAACTCTAAGCTTAATATGAGAGAAAAAATTGAAAATTTAAGAATGTAGAATTGGTGCATTACACCAGTTATAAGCAAGTATCAATAAATATGTTTAATTTAGAAATTTGACAACTATTTGGTTACATGTTCAAGAAATAAAAGAGGATAATGGACTATTTACATTTCTTGCAACATATTTAATACCATTGATTCCATGGAGAGACACATTTTGACTCACACAAACCTGATGCATAACACATATAATTGTGTTTGGTATACAAATGCCTACCAATAATGTGTAGAATATTGGTTACAAATGATTCACCAATGTGTACGTGTAAAGAGGGTTAGGGATATGGGGTAGGGATATTAAATATCTAAAGATCATTATAGTAGTCTTCATGCGATTATATGCATTACTAGACACAAAAGACAAAATATATATAGTAATCTGTAAGAGACAAAATAGTAGAGCAATATATATGAATTATTTTACCCAATCATTAATAGGTTCATTATTTGTAGAATTGTCTTTGGAGGAAGATATGGTTACTCGTCAGTGTGAGAGTCTTGATAGCCACACAAGCTAGAACAATTATGATCATGGATATCTGATTACTACACTTGACCATATTTTAAAATTTATAGTTTAGTGACTTTTGAATTTTTTGGTCCTACTAAATCAATGTACTATCATCCATAGCTCAAAATCAAGATTGATAAATTTCTTTAAAAGGATAAGGAAAAATAAAGTTATATTATCATCCTATAGCCAGCTTGCTTACAAAAAAAATATGGAATTATCACTTTTATATATTGAAGACAGTACAACAACTCAACCCAGTGCAGCAGATTAAGAACATTTGTGTCCTATGTACATATGATTTGGTAAGTACATAAGGGAATTAAAGAGATATCAATGTGTGTAGCTTCATAAATATACAATGAAGTGTTTAGTACTGTTCAATGAATGAATCTTGTTTTATGTAATTCTATAATCATTTACAGACATGACCAAAGTATTATTATTATTATTATTTTTTAAATCTGACCTAAGAATTAGATTGAGATGTAAGGCATTTATTTTATCAAGAATAAAAGCTAGCGAATATATGAAGTTACACTATTGGTATCATTTGCACTTCTATTAAAAATATAGACAAAGTGACCTCGCCAAATTTATAATAATGGTAGTTTTTGCATTTCTATTGATAATATATGGTGTTCTTATATATGTTAACTGAAGTGCAATAAAATATATAAAAAACATTGTTGTAAAAATTATCAACTCGGCCTAGGGACTCATTTTGGACCCCTCGACCAACCCAAGTTCCGAGTACTCGGGTAGAAAATTGATTATACTAAAACTCGGTCAAAACTCGGTTCGACTCCGAGTAATTGAAGTCAAGACTCTTAAGGTGGCTGAATGCTTGAAATATTAATCATTGCTTCTTTAATCTCTTTTTTTTAGAAATTAAAAATCAAATATTTAATATCTTGATTCATGATTGAAGCCCTCACCAAATCAAAAATTCAATATTTTAATTGGAATTTGAAAATATATAAGTCAATATTTCCTCGTAATGTATATTAACTACTTATGAATTCCTTAGCTGGTACTAGTGTTGCATTTTTAACTTTGAATCTTGATGTTTATGACTGTATTTGTATTGGACCCTTTAAAATATGATTTAGGTTTTTGTTATATGTGTTATTTGTTGCTCTTATTCTATTTTTTTTGTTTGTGATATATTATATATAATGGAAACACTTACAAATATTAGTTCACCGGTCGCAACAAATTAAGAGTATATAAAAACTATAGATGCAACAAATTCTAGTGGCAAGGTTACTGATGTTGTCGCCAAATGGAACAATGGTCCCTGATAAAATAAATAAAGGAAGGTGTAATTTGTGTGGCAGTGAATTTTATAAAGGTATTAATCTATTGAAACAACATATTGCTGGTATTAGAGAAAATATGGAATCTTGCAATGAAAATACACTTTTGGACTCATATATACAAGACAGCTTTACATGTGACCCAAAGAAAAAAAGAGAATATAAAGAAGAATATTCAAGAATTCAGAGATGAAGTCATAGGATATGATGTAGAGATAATTGATGTGGAAGCTATTGCAAAAACCCACATTCACTCTAACCTTTGGATGAATCGGACCTTTGGATGAATATACAAGACTAATAGGGCCTAAAGATTCTACTATTGCATTGCATAAAGTGAAGAGACAACATAATATTAATGATGCAATGTTCAAGGAAAGAACCGGTGTACTTAGCTCGTTGGGTGTAAAAATCTGGTGTACCAATTAATACCACTAATAATTATGGATTTCCTAAATTTGCAGAGGGTGTTGGTAGATTTGGCCCGCGATACATGTCACCTAGTAAATATCAGTTAAGGAAGGCCTTATGAAATAATATGAACATGAAGTGTGAATTGTAAACTTCGTACTAGCTTTATATTATCTATTGAAAGTTCAAGTTAATTACACACATGAAGATATATATTTGAATATGTGGATAAGTCTATCAATGAAATTGGAGCAAAAAACACTATTCAAGTAGTTAAGCACAACCATACAAATAACATGTCTACTACAAAACTATTAAAAGAAAAAAAACCTATCATATTTTGGATATCTTATACAACTCATACTTTGAATCTTATTCTCGAACGAATATGTATTTATCACTATACTTTTAGACTATTACACGTTTTATGAGCAAATTTTGCTGCAACATTTTAAATTGTTTCAGCTTATGACATATATTAGTTTTTTACATTTTTTGCATACACTATTAAGCAGATTTAATGCAGTTTCTGCTACAATTTTCAACAGCTTTGTACATGTTTTTGCTGCAGTTTTTTAGATTTTTCAGTAGATTTTAAATGTATTTATACGACAATTTTTAGTAGATTTTAACTGTTTTCAGCTAGTATTTTTAACAGATTCTTACATGTTTATGCTGCAATTTTCTGTTATTTTAGCACGATTTAAATGTATTTATATAGCAATTTTTCGGTAGATTTTAACAGCTTTCTCTTGCTGTTTTCAACATATTTTTACATGTTCATGCTCTAAATATTTATTTTTAGCATATATTACAGATATTACATAAACATATATTTTTTTCTCTTATTCTTCGGGTAGAACTCAAAATTTCAAGGAATAATTGAAGGAACAAATGCACTCACCATTTTTATTTATGCAGATCACAAGACATAACCTTTAATGAGAAAATGTACCTTTACCGTATTTTTTTGAAATTTTTATTAGTTGCTTGCTGGACTAATTACGGATATGAAATACCATATTTACAAATTATGGCACTGAGCATAGCATTTTTAACTTCAAGCTCATCAGGATGTCACTACAAGAAAAAAGTCCATACACATCGCTTTTTGGTTGATGTCTATGCTGTTTCCCAACCGATGTTGATGTCGGTGATGTCTATTCTAGACATCGGTTAGACATCGATTTTAGTTAAAAAATAGATGTCTATGTGTTGATTATTTACATAAAATGCTATAAATAAATTATTTAATAACTAAATTACACCTAATTAAACATGTTAAACATATCATGAGCTATGTTTTTTATCACAAAACATCGATTTTAGTGAAAAACACTGATGTCTATGTGATGATTTTTTACCAAAAATGCTATAACAAAATTATTTAATAACTAAATTTCACCTATTAAAATATATTAAACATATATTGAGCTATGTTTTTTGTCACAAAACATCGATAATTTTGACAGAGGTGATGTAAAATGACATATTAAACATTTGTTTCTTTAATGAAAGGTGATGTCTAATTCAGCCTATAGACATCAGTGTTTTCTAGAATGAAGTGATGTCTATGTATCATTTAGACTTGAACATCAGTTAACATCAGTTGTTTGTTTGAAACTGGTGTACATTGTGTTTTTTGACATCAATTTTTTTTGGTTAAAAGTGATGTTTAAAATGTTACTTGACATCAGGTTTTTCTTAAACCAAATGATTTCTATGTTTCATTTAGACTTGAACCTGGATTTCTTTGACATCAGTTTTTTACCTTAAAGTGATGTACATTATCTTTTTTGACATCAGCTTTTCTTAATTGAAAGTGATGTGTAAGAAATTTATAGACCAAATTGTGTAAAGTTTTACATCACTAATTGTGTAATTGTTGTTTGAGAACGTCAATTAAAATAGTAAAACATATGATCTGAAATATAAACTATTACATTCTCTTGAAACCAACTGAAGATATTCAGTCTAATGAAAATTGTAAGATAGTTTTCTCACTATCCTGTTTTGAACACTCTTCAAAATATGAGACACAAATCCTCTCTACACAAGACAGCAAGGGCCCATATAAGTTCCCATTATTTAGATATCTCAACAACTGTAGATGACAAGATGAGCAAGCCGCTTTATCCCAAGCAAGCAAGTATGATCCCCCACTTACTGGACATATACCATGTGCACGATAAAATCAACCACACGGGTGCTGCATTAACCACCCAAAAAGATATATGTAAAAGAATTTAACAGTCAACTTTGCTCATAAGAGAAACAACTGAACTACAAATCACAATTAGATGAGAATGGTTGTTTTTCTGTATCCCCATTCATTGTCATACCACGAAACAAGCTTGACAAAGTTATCATTTAGAGCAATTCCTGCTTTGGCATCAAAGATGCTTGACCTGAAAAATTTAAGTTCGACCACAAGTAAAGATGGATGCTGCATTTTATATTCATTTCATAATCAATCAAACATCTTGCTGAGAGCCTGCTTAAATACGAACTAGCTTAATATATTATGAAGTTACATGGTTCCAAAGGTAACTTGTAGTAAGGTAGTTCAAAGAGCAATTGAGTAAACAACTTCCCTGGTTTCACAATACAGCCCATGCTTAAAAGGTTTGGTCTCACAAATCAAATATGTAGTGTCGAGCCACAAAAATGAAATAAATGAAAGAAAAGACAACCCGCAAGCTCACTTTCTATCACCCACAAAGTCTCATTTTCCGTGCTGATTGAATTAAGTATATATACTGGTGAATCATACCACATGCCCTATAGTTCTTAGAGAGAAATTCAGCCACTATGGATTTGTGCCTAGTACAAACTCCTGAAATAATCATCAGACATTAATAACATGTAAAGCAAAGACCAGAGCAATAATACTGGCCAAAACAAAGAGTATCAGTACCACATTTGTCCTAATTGAACTAAAAACTTAACATTTATATACTCTTCAACCAGAGACTGGATGACAGAACTTGCATGATGGTAAGTCTGTAGATAAGTATATCAATGCCAATAACATAGAGCATCAGTACCAGCGTATGTGGAGTGATTGGTCAAAGCAATAAAATAATAACATAAGTTAAAACATAAATAGAGAAATGGCACCACCAGGCAAGATACAAGTCTTTTCTAGATGCATTGACCAATGATATTTTGAGTATATCTCGAAGGTGTGATAACTCAGTTGAAGTAAGTAAAATAAAATTCAAACCCTGCAATATAAATTAAAAATTCCAAACTGTGTCACTAAGACATTAACCCCGAAACCTTCTAATATACACCATTACATTTGTTTATATTTGGGTAGAGGGGAGGTAACTTCACACAGAATATTATCAAAGTACTGTGGTGTTTGGTTTGCCTCATTGTTACCATAACTTTATTTTGTTTAAAACCATATACACCATAGCTAATGAAACTGGAGCACTGGACTAAAAAGTTATAACATATAAATGTATATATTACACCGAATAACTATGACAATTTATAGATTTTTCATTTCACAACTTGAACCATTATAGATGCAAAATCCAGGTCAGATTAACCCTCGAGTATTGTGGACAGTTCACGGTAAACTCTTTCAGCATCCAGAAGTACACAAAGTCGGCGCATTATTAAAGTACCGCGTCTAGAAAAAAAAAATCAATGATCCCAAAATAGTGGTACTCACACAAAGGATATCAGCTAATTGCGTACTAACTAGGATAAACTATTCCCCAGTACAAAACACTTTTCCCACAAAAAATACTCATGCCAATACATAAAAGCATACCTGAAAAGAACTGATATGTACGGCTAACAAAAATATTGTGAGCATTATATCATTCAACCCATACCTTGAACCAAAGACAAGCAACAGGTTTCTCACCAAATAAAAGGGTTTTCTCATCCTTAACTTTGAGTTCATGATGCTTCCGAGGAATCATGGACACTGTCATACTTGAACATATATGTCTACGATAAATAATAAACAGCAAATAATAATCAGTTTCACTTTCGCAAAAGCAAACAAGGAAGATCAATCTTAGTTGTTAACTTGCAAAACTAACATCAACTTGTAAGCATACACAGTCAATTTCCATTTGACTGAGATTTGACCATAACACAATCGTTAAAATTAATATCTATTATAATCATTCAATCTTGCATTTAAGTTCCGATCCAGCCTTATAACAACGATAACCGTCTATATGTAACTTGCAAGTTAAAGATAATTTTAACAGTTAGAGTAAACTTGTGTTCAAAGACTTTCAAGTGACAAGGCAATTTATTAGTTTCTACTAAAGTTCCATTATGCAGTTTTATAAGTAAAAATGAAAATCATCCACTCTAGAACATATAGAAACTTACAATAACTATATAGTAACACTGTCATGAGCCTCTCGTACCCGGGCATAGCGCGCATACAAACAACTTAATTTCGATAACTTGTCTATAAAATAAAGGAGATAAATCTATAACAAGCACCAAACACCAAATCAAAATATTTAAAACCTAATTATATCCGTAATAAAATAATAGATCAGCATTATAACGAGCAAAATTAGATAAACAACACTAAATCAAATCACAAATCACAACTAAAGCAAAAAAATGAGTATTAAAGTTAAAAAATACAATGTAATCAATAGAGATGAAAGGATCGTTAACTTTACATAATTTACAAAAATAAAAAAACCAAACAAAAATACAAATGAACAACCAAAAACACCCAAATTACCTAAAGCTTTAAATCTTTTTCTCAGATTAGGTCATGTATACAACAAGAAGAAAAGTATTAGCAACAAGTTTAGACACTAAATTAATAAAAAAATAAGGGTTTCGAATTAGAAAAAAATCCCAATTTACAAAATTAGGGTTTTGAATTCAAAAATCCTCAACTTTTAAAACCGGTCTTCATGCAGAGAAGACCAGTTCGATTCAAATAGATACAACACTTACCGAAGTAGAGAGGTTAACTGAAAGAGGCTTAATGGATAGATTGAGAGTGAAGAGAGGTTCGAGAGAGAGAGGTTCGAGAGACTGTGATGGTGAGATGATGTCCGGAGTTCAGAGAGATTGTGAGGGGAGAGAGGTTCGAGAGAGAGAGGTTTGATTTTGTGTCTGAAGATTGATTTGGTGGAACCAAAATTTGGTTAAGGGGGGAGAATTTTGGGATTATGGGGGAATTTAAAATTAAAACTGAATGAAAATTTGACTAAGGGGGGAAGAAAAGGTGGGCGCGAAATTATTTTTTTTTGGTGAATTTTAGACATCGGTTTAATTATAACCGGTGTCTACAAAGAACAAAGACATCACAAAAACACGGGGTGATGTCAATACTTCTTTTAACATCAGTGGCAAAATTAACCGATGTCTAATGTGTGATGTCTATTGACATTATTTTTGTAGTGTGTGAAAGAAATTGGAGCCCTTTTTAAGGGGGTAAGTAATCATTTATATAAGTTTTACTTGTGCAATAATCATTATTGATTATTAATGTTGTATATTTTATACTCTTATAATATTACACTTGATCTTTTTTGTAGGGCCATATAAAAAAGGGAATGGATTGGATGCTCAGAGATTGAATAATATGGCCTACGTACAATTTCATACAAAACTTGCAAATAAGAAATCAAGTAAACCTCAAGGATGGATTTTGAAAGGCGAGGATGATGAAGAGCTATGATGATTTAACAATAACATTAGAAGATGATAGTTTAGTGCCACGGGTAGTAAAAGGACATTAGATAATTGCATAAAGAAGATTTTGAGTCTATAGCTAAAGACGATGATGATGTTTTCATTGAAGAAGAGAATATTAATTTGATGAATGGTAAATTGGAAGTATGGAAGCACCAGTGGTCACTCGTCAACTATTTTCTTCTTTTTTTGTAATGTATAATCACTAGTCAATGAACAGTGATTACAGATTAAAAAAATATGACCAGATGTTAGAACTTATTTTTGATTAAACTATAGAAAATTATCAAGCAAATGATTTATTTAACTTTAATATGGCTAGTAATATAACAAAAAATGATATTTTTTACATAAATTTCAACTTTTAGCACATTTATAATAAAATTTAAAGGAAATATATTTAATATAAAAAATAATTTCAAAAATCATATACGAGTTGCAACCCGAGTACTCATTCCGAATTGTCCCGAGTTCCGCTTTTTACAATCTTGATAAAAAATGTTAAAGAGCTTTTGTTAGTTTAACCGTAGTAAGGTATATTGTATTTGTACTATAAATAATAATGATCACAAGTATCTACATAGACAGTTAATTTATAACAATATAATTTTGGATAAAAGATGAAGAAAAGGAATTTTATCTGCTTCTTCTTGAAATAAATAATGGAATAGGACATCCAAGTAATTTTATTCGGTAGATAATGATTAACAAATATTAGGTTTCAAATTACATTGCCATGTCTTAATTTTACATGTTAAAGAGTAATGAATTTGAACATATTTGCTAGAGACAAACTATTACTGAGTGAGATACATGTCAAATTTTTTTCTTCCACAAAGGAGATATACGATTGTAACTGCAATAACTTTTTACAGAGTTCGATGATTATGCAAACTTCTTCCAAGAGTATTATGTTAGTCGATGAAAAATGAAACGTACTTTCAGAAATGAAAATAGTTAAGAGTTTGTCATGAAAGTAGTCCATTTTATTTTGGGTCGTGCTTGCTACTTGGTACATTGGAGAGTATAAATCATTAGCTATAAAAATCAAAATAGCAAGAAGTTTGTGATGAGAAGGCACCAAAGTATAGAAAAATTCGCTAATAATTCCGAATTCATATTAAGTGTACACATGAGAGGTTACTACTTATATACATGTTTCAATTAGTGGTAAATGAATACTTAATTGGAGATGTTGATGATTGTGGTGTTTAACTACTAGTGAACATAAACAATGAAGAAAGAATGCTTTGATGTAGAGAAAATAAAGATATTTTAAAGTTTCACTTAGAAAACTAAAGGTCCTGGCTATAATCTCAAGACCTTTACACAAAGAGTGTGTGTCGCAAGACTTTTACTTAACATCTTACGGCTTTCACAAGGGGAAACTCAAGGCCTTTATCCATATCTCAAGGACTTGAAATCTGAATGGAAACATAATTTTGACGGCTTTTAGTTGGGCTTGTAACACTTGCATACGCCTTATAAATCACTTATAATAGCCCATTTAGATATATACATAACTATGAGGGTTTTATCATATTTTGTGTATACAAGAGATAGCGAAGCTTGATGAGAGATTTTAGTAAGGATTGAACGGATTCTATCCAAATCTCAGAAGATTCTTCAAGTTGTATTTTATTTACTCTAAATATTTGCAACTTCAAACGCCATCTCAAACATAACCCCAACTTTAAATCGTAGACTTGTACCCATATTTCTGTAGTATTCAATGTTAAAGTAGCGATATTCTTATCTTGTTGGAGTCTCTCATTAATTAAATGGATGTTGTCAAACGTCGATAGAGACTATCGATATTAATGCAACTTCAAGCTTGATGTTAATGGAGATCATTCCATAGTCCTCTGAATATTTAATTGACAGTAGAATTGAAATAAATATCAATATACCAGTTAACGTCCACTTCCCTATGAACCATAACATTTCTGGGCCGCCAGAGTGCTGCCATCACGTTCGTTACAACTTCAGAATCCGTGAGCCTTTGAAAAATAAGCCTGCCAACCAAACACGATCGCGGATCTACTTAGTCATGTAGTTCCATCTGTTTATCAAATACCACACCCTTCTCCCCTCTTCCCTAGATGTGGAACTCATTCCACCGTCCACTCAATTCATTGATGCTTGGATTGTCATATGACATGACTAGGAAATGACAGACTAGATTCGTGAACTTGAACCTCTCAAATAACCAAAAATGTCCATAGACAAGACATCATGAGTTTGTAGTGATATATAATATGATATTATTTCAATAAATTTGAGACTTTTCTGATTTAATTGGTGTAGGGTTTTAAAATTTTAAAATATGAAACCAAAAAGTGATTTGACCGTGAATAAGGAATCTCATTTTTGTCTAAAAATAATTTTATTTTTTGCAAAATGTCAAATGTGACTATGTACATGTAATTTAGTGTTTCATTTTTTTAAATTGCCAATTCGATATAAATTCATCAATGATTTAAAGTATAAACATTAATACCATCAGTATTTTTATTTAAAATATATCCAATTCATATGTAGATATTTTTGTATTATTAAAAACAAAATATACAAATTACATCTTCTAGTTATGAAAATAATCTTCTCTTTGGTAAGGCTAAATATTTAAATTATATCATCACAATAAAAGTGATAAATTATTGCAATAGTTAGAATACGAACTATTTATTATTTTTACATAATTTTTATCTATTATAACCATAAGCTTAATATGAGATATGAAATTAAAAAATTTAGAATGAAGAATCCGTGCATTACACAGCTAAGAAAGTATCAATAAATATGTATAATTTAGGAATTTGATAACTTTTTGATTACATGTTCAAGAAATAAAAAAGGACCGTGGACAATTTACATTCCTTACACTGAATGTATTTGATTTCACTGAGAGACACATTTTGACTAACACAAACATGGTGCCCAACACACATGTAATTGTGTCTCCTATACAGAGGCCTACCATTGATGTGTAGAATATTGGTTACAGAGAATTTAACCAATTTTAATGAATGCAAAAGAAACTCCAACTTTGATAAGAAAATCTGAGAACCAAGTAACTACATAAGATGAACGTAAGCTTCTTCTAGGTTTCCAACACCATATGCCAATTGAAACAAAGGGTTAAATAACTGTGACATGCCGTGTCCTAAGTTCCCCGTCTGTTGAATAATGGGAAAACCCTCATTGAAAGGAACTTCTTGGATCCATAGTTGTCTGCTTACGATGTAAAACACTCCATCTGGGACACCCATAATATTCAGGTGAGTCATCAGAGTTAAAAACCTATCATCCCAATTGACTAAATAAAAGAAACAGGAGAAATCTACTTCATGGAGGACCAATAAAAATGTTTGAGGGCACATTTCAGTTTGCAGGATTTCAATAACATTTATCATACTATTGAAATCGAGACCACTAATGATAGCACTCAAAAGACAAACAGGTAGCAAGTGAAAAATAGCCATTTTCTTTTGAGGTTACTTGTGTGCTTCAAAGAGAGGTAGTGTCTCTCAATAAACAAAATTAGGGTTTGAGTGGTGGTCCTAATGTGTGTGTTTCTAAATTTTTTAATTCCAGTATATATAAGATCATACTTAAATTCTATCTATATAAATTCAAAGAATAAAATCACATATTTATGAAGATCACTTAAATTTCTATAAATTTAAAGAATCTTATATTGTACAATTTATTATTATTTAGATATTTTCCATATTAATGGTTGTTGAAATCTTAATTCACTACACAATATAAGATTTTAGGAAATTATCAAAATCCTGATTAATACACTTGAATTTTAATTTTTAAATTTTGAAATTTAATTTGAATATTCAATATTTTTACTAATTATGATACTTTAATCTTTTGTCAAAGTATTCGCTAGTTATTTTTTTCAAACAATTCAAAAATTGTTATCCATGCCCAACAAGGGAAGAACGTACCAACTTACCTTAAAAAGATAAAAGCTAGAGGTTTTAGTTCAACATACGTGTATATCATAAATTATCATTAATATTATACATGTAAAATGTTAATTTTTTATCGTCACCAATGTGTAATAACACTAAAATGGTTAGAAGAGCTGATGTGATTATTATGCTCTAAAAGGGTTTGGGATATTAAGTATCTAAATATCATTATAGTAGTCTTCATGCAATTATATGCATTAACTAGATACTGTGCTTCAAAATACTAAAGTTTTTATTTTAATTTCATTCCTGAATATTTCAATTTTGTTTTGGAATATTCCAATATTTATTTTAGTGATTCTAAAAATTATTCGTTCTACATATCTGTCTAGAATATCTCAATCAAGCGATTCTTAGAGTTTGCAAAATTATTTTATTTGGACCATATAGGATATACCGAGTTAATTGTCATTGCGACATTAGTGACATGACACTTCCGTGACAGTGTGATTTGTCACGGCGTATCATTCTGTTAGCTCTTGGGAGGAACTTTTGGCCATTTGATAATTGTTCAGGATACGTGGGTGCACCCAAAATTTGATTTTTGATTTAATTTACTGTGACAACCCGGGTCAAGTCCCGAGCATTTTTCGAGTCCCGATTCCGAGTCCGAAATAAACCGAAGCATACTGTCCCGAGTGCAGCCAATTTGGTAACGACTAGCCCACCACAGGCCCCCAAAAGATCATGATTTGTTGGTGCACATAGTAGTAATACTTTGCTTTAAAAACTGAACAGAAGTCCCAAATCTCCTCGATGTGGGACTGGGGTGTTACATTTACGGTTACGTTGTATATGCCATACACGTCATCCATTTTGTTCGCACGCATTAGGTAGCCTATGATGTGTGTGTATTTATATCTTTTCTGATCTAGTTATGAAATATCCTAGCCCCTCGTTATTTTATCCATACTTTATTTTAATATTATTATTTTATTATAAACTATGAAATATTCATTTTAAATTTTTCGTTTTACAAATAGTGTTTCAAATCCGTACAAGGCGTTCGACTCAAACAGTAAATTTTTTCTAACGGCTGCTTAGGGGGATTTAGGAATGTGTGATTAAGAGCTACCCCATTTCATTGATTAGAATTTGGACTTCATAATTATCTAGACTTAATTATTTATTTAGAGATTTCACCATTTATATTATTGGTTTAGAAAATTTGAAGATTTAATATTATTTTAAATATTTTTAGAGTGTTTAATTATTATTTAGAAATATATTATTTATATATTTGCAGGTTTATGGATTATAAGTAATACTTTTTTTATTTTAAAGAAGGGGGTGTTATAGAGATTTGTAGAACCCGTATATAGGTTTAGGGATATTAAGTATCTAAAGATCATTATAGTAGTCTTCATGCAATTATATAAATTTTCTAGACACAAAAGACAAAACAAATATAGTAATCTATAAGAGGAAAAATAATAGAGTAATATATATGAAATATTTTATGGTATCATTATTAGGTTCATGATTTCTAGAATTGTCTTTGGAGGAGAAAAATACTTAATTTTCAATGTGAGAGTCTTGATAGCCACACAAGCTAGAATAATTTTGATAATGGATAACTGATTAGTACACTTGACCATATTTCAAAATTTATAGTTAAGTGACTTTTGAATTTTTTGGCCCGACCAAATTAATGTACAATCATCCATAGCGAAAAATCAAGATTGATAAATCTCTTTAAAAGGATAAGGGAAAATAAAGTTATATTATCATCCTATAGCTAACTTAAAAAAATGGCATCCTCTTAGTAAATTCATTTCTATATATTCAAGATAGTACAATAACAACATTTATGTACTCTTTACATATGACTTGGTGAGTACATAAGAGAATTAAAGAGATATCTTTGTGTGTAGTTTCATAAATATACGATGAAGTGTTCAGTAATGTTCAATGAAGGAATCTTATTTTATATAATTCTGTTTAGTTTATAGACATGACCAAAGTATTATTATTATTATTTTTTAAATCTGACCTAAGAATTAGATTGAGATGTAAGGTATTTATTTTATCAAGAATAAAAGATATTGAATATACGAAGTTATACGACTGGTATCATTTGCACTTCTATTAAAAATATAGACAAAGTGACCTCGCCGAATTTATAATAATGGTAGCATATGCATTTCTATTGATAATATATGGTGTTCTTATATATATGTTAACTGAAGTGCAATAAAATATATAAAAAACAATGTTATAAAAATTATCAACTCGGCTAGTGACTCGGGTAGAAAATTGATTATACTAAAACTCGGTCAAAACTCAGTTCGACTCCGAGTAATTTGAGTCAAGACTCTTACTCTGGCTGAACGCTAGAAATGTTAATCAGTGCTTCTTCTGTAATCTATACACTCTTTACTTTACTCGTTATTTTCTTCTTTAATCTCTTTTTTAAAAAATTAAAAATCAAATATTTAATATCTTGATTCATGATTGAAGCCCTCACCAAATCAAAGATTCAATATTAATTGGAATTTGAAAATATATAATTTAATATCTCCTCGTAATGTATATTAACTACTTATGAATTCCTTAGTTGGTACTAGTGTTGCATTTGTAACTTTGAATTTTGATGTTTATGACTGTATTTGTATTGGACCTTTTATATATATGATTTAGGTTTTGTTATATGTGTTATTTATTGCTCTATATTCTTTTTGTTTGTGATATACTATATATAATGGAAACACTTACAAATGTTAGTTCACCCGTAGCAACAAATTCAGTGTCTATAAAACTATAGATGCAACAAATTCTAGTGGCAATGTTATTGATGTTGTCGGGGTATCTGGAACAATGGTCCCTGATAAAACAAATAAAGGAAGGTGTAATTTTGTGGTAGTGAATTTTATAAAGGTATTAATCTATTGAAACAAACATATTGCTCGAAAATATGAAATCTTGCAATGAAAA
>NW_027419458.1:0-66438 GCF_009905375.1 Apium graveolens
AAAAAGGTTCACAAATAAGAGAACTAGCATCCAAGATTACAACTTGGAACAAAGAATCACAAGAATAAAATAGGGTTTCTTCGCCTTCGTTGAATTATGCTATACGGTCTTCTTACGCCTTCTTCTTAAGCTCTGGAACGTCTTGTTTTTTGAAAAAAGATCTTAAGTTAACATATATAGTAGCCCATGCAGATTAGAAGTCCACATATCAAAATTATAATAGAAACAGGATTCCTGGAAATCGACCCGGCACGGCCGTGCGCTTCACCAGCGGGGCGCGCTGCAATTCTGCATCTTCGGCGCGGCCGCGCGCTAATAGAGCGTAGGCACGCTGACCTTCTGGAAATTCCTTATTTTCTTGTTTTCTTAGCTGGTTTGAGTTGGAAATCCTCGAGCAAACTTCCTGAGCACCATCCTAATACCAATTTAGCACCAAAACAAGGCTAAATCTCCCGAGTCTTTTAATTATGCCTGAAATGCAAAAACACTACAAAAACACATCAAATACAAATAACTCAAGTACAAAACACCAATTCAATCCTTTATAGAGCATTCTAAGTGGACATAATTGCCACTTAACACCCCCCAAACTTGAACTGATGCTTTTCCTCAAGCATAAACAGACTCAAAAAACAAGAAATAAAAATGCATGAACGCAATCTACATGAATGCAATGATCCCGATAGAGTAACTTAACCAATCGATAAACAACATCTCAATAAATGAAGTTATTCACACAAGTTCAATCGAATCTCACAAATCAACTCATAAACCAGAAGCGTGCGTGGGTGCAAATGCTTACAGATATACTTTTGCAACTAGATCAATAATCATGACTCACTACTCATCAAGGCAATCACAAAGTTATAAATAGAATAAATGCTAAACTCAAAATGACTTATAACACTTCAATTTTATTTACCGGAGTTATACATGGATCCATGCTTTTATTGCTAACACATAATAAACACTATATGCTTATTTGATCGTGCAATGAGTGAGGTCCATAAAAGACTTATACAATAGTACCCCTGTAGCGAGCGTTAGGTTAGTGGATCCCATACTATGGAAGCCTTAGGTCACTAGACACAAATTCCCCTAAGAACTTAATAACTCGAGTACTAAAGAGTCCACTCGTGATCAATTCTATATAACACATTTTTTTTCTTTCTTTTTCTCTTTTTTTTCTTTTTCTCTTTTTTTTTTCAATTTCTGAGGGAGTGCGTTTCGCTCCATCTCGCTCAACCCTAGACTACTCATAAAATGAGCCGGCTACTAGCCATTTGACACCTAGCCACAACTAGCATTGAAATCCAAATTTTTTTCTTCAATTTTTAAATTTCCATGTTAATTTATCATTAAGAGAATATCCTAAATTCTAAATATAAACAAGTGATTAAACCTCGACAAACAAACAAAACATGATCATGATCTAGCCTCAAGCAACCTATAAGACTTAGTGAAATTACTTGCTTCTAGCATGCAAATCAACTCAATAGGACTTAACATCCCTAAACACGACATCACCACACTTGCATCAATATCACAAATCAATCAAAAAAATCATCTAAGGGATCATGTTATAATGCAAATGCATGAAACTATATGCAATATACTATATATATAAACTTGTACATGGAAAATATGCAACTATATAAACTAAACTATCATGAATATGCAAGCTATATGTGACTCACATATAACATATATTCCATAACTACTACCCCCAAACTTAAAATATTCACTGTCCTTAGTGAAGATAATAGTAAGGAGTCATGAAAACCTACTCAGAATCAGGGTCATCACCCCCAATGGGTGGTGTATCAGGAGTGTCTTGAGGTGGGTACACAGAGTCCTCACCGAATACTGGCCACTGAATGTGTGACGGCCTCAACCCCGGGGTCAGGAGTTGACGTTACTAACAATATTAAACTACAATTATGATACATTCAACTCACTTTTATTTCAATATAAACAACCCCTTCACAAGATCTTTTCCAGGTTCAACTATAATTTAGGTTACACACTTATTACAACCCGACTTATCGAAAACAACCTGACATAACTATTATTTTACAGCAACTCACAGACCACACTTGGTCGAACACAACACACTCAGAGGAGCTTAACACAGGAGGAACTGAAAACTGGACCTTACCAAGACATAGGGTTGTAAACGAACCGAAATCGGAAGAACATTTTTCAAACACGGACAAAAAATAAACGAACCGAACAATGTTCGTTAACGTTAGCGAACAATATTATTTGTCCGAACTCGAGTTCGATTATTCTCGAACCGAACACGAGTTGTTGCGAACTTACCGAACCGAACTCGAACCGAACGAGTTCAGACCAGCTCGTTAAAAAAATGACAAATATATTGTATGGGCCTTTAAATGGTAAGCCCAATCAAAATTAAATAACTCTTGGCCCAACTTTTTATGTTCGTGAATTGTGGTTCAACTGAATAATAAAGATTCAAAACAAAATCAAATTAAAAAATTGAAATGATAACATACAGATATAGATACATACGGCTGCAGGGATGAGCAGATGACCACCGACTCCGATAATGAGAAATTGAGAGACTGAGAGACGAGAGTTGAAGATCGACGACTCTATTTTTATGTATGAATGTTCAAGATGAAACATAACTCTTTATGATTTGGGGGCTAGGTTTTTGATTATTTATTTAAATATTGCAGGTGTTGTATGTGTAATACCCAGTGATTTTGATGAATGCAATCTTATGATTATTTATGAATTATTTTTTTCTCTTTTTTTCTCGAACGAACTCGGGCTTAACGAACTCGAGCCGAACTCGGGCGAACTCTTGTCGAACACGGGTCGAACACCAGTTCGTTCGTTAAGCTTAACGGACAAAAAATTGGTTCAAACTCGAGTCCGGTAGGCTATCGAACCGAGCTTATCGAGCTCGAACTCGAGCGAGCTTAATGAACAGCTCGATTCGTTTACAACCCTACCAAGACAACAACATCTCCTAGGCATCTGTAATGCGAAAATATACAAACATATTTTCAAGAGTGAGCGATCAATAACTCAGCAGTACCACTATATGAATATTGACCAAAATAATTTATGATAAACAATTGTAGGAACATAAATCATAAATTGTTAGTAGAAAACAAGTAAAACAAGTGTAAATAGATAAAAACTGATGAACTGTTAAAAACTGGATATCAACAGCTAGCATGCTCTATAAAACATCTCATTAACTGTGTTGTGTAAATACAAGAGTAAAAGTTTAGCATGCTACTTTCATTTTAAATCTTCGGTTCCATCACTGGAACCATAAAATCATTTGTCCCGTTATGGGGACCCAAAATCACTTGTTCCGTTACGGGAACCATAAAATCACATTCAGATATAAAAGTATTGGATGATCCCTGCTGAGACAGCTGTTCATGCTATCTCCATAGGATAACTCTATCTTGGCCATCCTATGAAATTTGTTCCGGAACTCAGAGACTAGGGTCCCTGTCACTCTGGGCTGGTGGTTATAACAGGGTGCACAACTACTTCGCCTCTTACGCTATCTTCCTGGCCGTTATGGGCCCTTGCGCACACTCATACAATTATCTGATCAATTTTATCCAGTTTTCCAAATCACTTACCTATCTCTTTTCAAAACAATTCTATCACAGCACACTTTCCAAAACATTTTCATTTTATTCAAAGTTTAGAGATAGGTATTTTAAGAAGTTACTTTTCCCCCAAAACACAAGTTAACAAAACAATTCGAAACCCAGGGGATACGTAACTTAAGCGTTCTGTTCCAGTACGTAAATTTAAATCAACAATTATTCATATATTACTGATCCATAAAGATATGGTCAAGGGTACTTGCCTCAATACGCTTTAACAACTATTTCTGGATGGCTTTGCACATACCGGGATGCTAAGACTTTCGACTGAAACCTACAGGAACCGAAATACCCTAAATTAGATGTCCGAATATGCTTGACTATCCTCACTACCAATCTACCCGTACGTTAACAAAACCGACTCTTAACATACTCAATATAATAATACACGTATCAATTAGGGTTCATGTCCTCGAAAGTCGGTTTGGTGTTCGTTTTCAAAAATATGTATATTTGTCCTTTTTCGAATTTAGGGTTATCGGTTTTCGCAAAGTATTTTATCACAACACATAATCAGGTTTCGTATAAAGTACTCATATATAACCGATCGACGTTCCGATAGTCATGGGGTATGACCTCGTATTTCCGTAATTTAATTTTCCAAAAATCGGGCAGCACCTCCTTTAATTATCGACTAACCCGTCGAACGTCCCGACGTCAAATCAATCACAACCACCATCAACCACAATCCAATTTCCAACCACCGATTTGTCCACAATGTCAATTCGTAAATTCACAAACACCAATTAAATACACTTATTAATCATTATTACCCGTATTTGTATGTTTTAATTCGTATTGTATAATTTTAATCGTGTTTTGTATTTTAAATCTTATTTTGTATTTTAAATCGTAGGGCTCAGAAATATTCATAATAGCCCACCGTCGGCTCGCTGATGCTCATTGCCTACGGCGGCGAAATCGCGGGTACCCGATAAAGTCGGGTTTCCAACACAGATTTCACTGATATAACCTTCGAATAATTAAATAATTATTCGAATAATCATCACAATTTCATTCGAATATTTCATGAATAATCCAAATAAATCAGATTAAGCAATCAACATCACATAGCAGTAATAGGAGCAACAAAAACCGCATCAAGCAAAATACACAGAACCATGTACCACACGCCACCACCTCGCCGGAAAGCAGCGAGGGGTGGCGGTGGAACAAGGGGAAATAATAGGGTAGGCGGCACAAAGACACACACACATACGACACACATGCTACAACTGCTAAAAAATGACTGAATAAATGACAGGAAGAAAAAGAGGAGCAGGGCGGCGATTCCGTCGGAACAAAGAGCAGAGCAGCGGCGGCTTACCCAAGCCGGAGGAGAACAGAAGCGGAAAGAAAATAAATCAAGGAGGATTGATAGAAATGAAGGATAGATTCGAGAAACATCCGAGAAAATCGATTGAAAGAGAGAATCAACTGAAAGAGAAGTCGGCAAAGGGATTAGAAGGAGAGAGAGTGAGCTGAGATAGAGATGAGAGATGATGGGGGGGGTTACAGGGGAGGGTTTTATTTGTGTGTTTTTTTAATATTTGCAACACCTACTCTGAAATGCCCGCAAAACACGAAACTTATACCTTAACGAGCAAATTACGAGTAAAAATTTTAAAATTTTACCAAAATAACTTTAAAATTATCGCAATAATTAATAATTAACTAAACAAAATTTTCAAGATTTTTAAATCATTTTTAAGACGTACCTTGAATTCGCATTTTTATAAATAAACGAAATAACGTGCGGGTCAAATAAATCTCAAAATCTCCAAAATAATTTTAAAAATTCTCGAAATATTCCAAACTTAATAAAATATGAATTTCATAATTTTTGAAGAATTCTAGAATTAAATACTGATTTTACAATTAAATACAATCAGAAAATCATTTAAAGATAAATAAACAATAAAATATTAATTTCTAAATTTTATAAATTCCTAAAACTAATAAATTAAATTATAAATCGATAAAAATGATTTTACAGACAATCCAAATATTTATGGAAATAAATTTGAATAAAATCACCTTTAACTATAAAACAAAATAACACAGCGTCACAACTAATTAAACAATTGATCCTCGAACACCATCAATCACACATAATTAATAAAAATATTAACAATATAATATCCAGCTGAAAAAACCCATACACATAGTTTATTTATTTAATTATTTAGTAATTACCCATTTAAATAATACTGAAATATACGAGTCGTTATATCCTTCCCCCCTTAAAAAGATTCTGTCCTCAGAATCTGATCTAATTAAACAAATGATGATATTTGTCAAGCATATCTGACTCTAATTCCCAAGTGGACTTTTCCACTCGAGGATTCCTCCACAGTACTTTGACTATGGGGATAGACTTATTTCTAAGGACTCGCTCTTTGCGATCTAGGATCTGGATCGACCGTTCCACGTAGGACAATCTGGCTGAAGCTCGATGGGTTCATATTCAATAACTTGGTTCGAATCGGGAATATAACGCTTCAGCGTATACACGTGGAATACATTATGGATATGTTGTAACTGCGGTGGTAATGTCAACTCATAGGCAACTTTACCAACTTTCCTCAATATTTCAAAGGGTCCGATATACCTAGGACTCAACTTGCCTTTCTGTCCAAATCTAACCAGTCCTTTCCAGGGCGATACTTTCAGCAATACCAATGACCCTATTTTCATATCCATGTCTTTTCGATGAAGGTCTGCCTTCTTCTTCTGTCTATCTTGAGCCACTTCTAACCTTTTTCGAATCAATACAATTGCGTCCTTGGTCTGTTGAACCAACTCAGGGCCTAATAACTTCTTTTATCCTACTTCAATCCAACAGAGAGGGGATCTACACTTACGTCCATACAAAGCTTCGTAGGGCGGCATTCCTATACTGGCATGATAACTGTTATTATAAGAAAACTCAATCAACGATAAGTGTTCATCCCAATTTCCTTTAAAATCTAAAGCACAAACCCTTAACATATCTTCTATTGTTTGAATTGTTCTTTCACTTTGGCCATCTGTCTGGGGATGGTAGGCGGTACTCATCTTCAACTTAGTCCCTAAACATTCCTGGAATTTTGTCCAAAATCTTGAATTAAATCTCGGGTCTCGATCAGACACGATTGACACAGGGACTCCATGCTTGGTCACAATTTCATCCAAGTACAGCTTGACTAACTTCTCCAAAGAATACTTTTCATTGATCGGAAGGAAATTTGCAGACTTCATCAATCTATCAATAATTACCCAAATAGCATCATGGTTCACCTTCGTCTTTGGTAGTCCTACCACAAAATCCATCGGGATTTCTTCCCATTTCATTGTGGAATCTCCAAAGGTTGCAACAACCCACTTGGTCTTTGATGTTCCGCCTTCACTTTTTGGCATACATGGCATTTGTTAACCCAATTTGCAATTTCCTTTTTCATTCCTGGCCACAAAAAGTTCGTCTTCAAATCCTGATACATCTTAGTGCTTCCTGGGTGAATGGAAAACGTAGAATTATGGGCTTCCCGCAAAATCTCATTCTTCAGTTCAGTCACATTAGGGATCCATATTCTTGAGGAAAACCTGAACATACCCTTGTTATCTTTTATGTACAAAGCTCTTTTCCAGTTAAACTATCTAGTTCTTGATTCATTATTTCTTCCTGACGCTTCTTAATCTTGTGCATCAATTCCGGCTGAAAAGTGATCTCATACAATTGTCCTTTATTTTCATCTGGCACTCGAACTTCAATTTCCAGCTTCTCCAATTCTTTTGCGAGTTCCTCAGAAACTTTGATCGCCTTCAATCTTTCCTTCCCGCTCAGGGCATCTGCCACTACATTGGCTTTTCCTAGGTGGTAGTTAATGGAAAAATCATAATCCTTAATCAATTCTAGCCATCTCCGTTGTCTCATATTTAGATCTTTCTGGGTGAATATATACTTTAAGCTTTTATGATCCTTGTAAATCTCGCATTTTTCTCCGTACAAGTAATGTCTCTAGAGCTTCAACGCGAACACGATGGCTGCTAATTCCAAATCATGCACTGGATACTTTTGCTCATGAGGCTTTAACTGTCTGGAGGCGTAAACAATGACTTTATCATGTTGCATCAACACACAACCCAAACCTTTCAAGGAAGAATCACTATAGATTACGAAGTTTCCTGTCTCATCTGGCAATGCTAGCACTGAAGCTGTTACTAATCTCTTTTTCAATTCTTGGAAGCTTTCCTCACACTTCTCTGTCCAAATAAATTTCTCATTCTTTCTGGTCAACTTGGTCAATGGAGTTGCAATTTAGCAAAGTCCTTTATAAATCTTCAGTAATAGCCCGCTAACCCAAGAAAACTTCTAACTTCCGTTGGGGTCTTTGGTTGATCCCACTTGGATACAGCCTCAATCTTTACGGGATCCACTTTAATTCCATATTTTCCCACTACATGACCTAAGAATTGAAATTCATCCAACCAAAATTCGCACTTTTAAAACTTAGCATACAACTGCTTTCTCTTAGCCTTTGCAGGGCAATCCTCAGATGGTTAGCATGATCTTCTCTAGTCTTCGAATAGATGAGGATGTCATCAATAAATATAATCATAAACTTATCCAAGTACTCTTTATACACCCGGTTCATTAAATCCATGAAAGCAGCTGGTGCATTGGTCAATCCAAATGACATCACTAAGAACTCATAATGTCCACATCTAGTTCTGAATGCAGTCTTTGGTATGTCTTCAGGCTCAATCTTTAACTAATGGTAGCCCGATCTCAAGTCAATCTTCGAGAAATAGCACGCTCTGTAACAACCCAAATCCGGGGTCAAGATTTGGTGTCACTAAACAATCTTTACATAAAATAAAATAATGAATAAATAACCCCTTAATTCTGGATCGCTTACAGGTCATGGTATAAAACAAGAATCTAACCTTCCACAATTCACAACAACTACAATATGAGTGTAAATACCTTTATGCTAATGCCCTTGTTTTATTTTTCTAACATCTCCGTCCTCTCGCAGCGGAGATCTCTCTAACTTCTTGCTGTCTAACGAAAGCTATTCACTTTTATCCTTATCTGTTTCTGAAAGAAATAAGAATTTACAAAGCAAGAGTGAGCCAAAAATGCCCAGCAAGTATTTAATTTGAGTTTCAAGCATTAGTATCAAAGGAAAATTTCCGGACAAAATCTTTAAACAATTTTAAACAATTCTATTTATTTGAGGGAGTTGAGCGAATAAACATTGGTTGTTACCAACCTTTAATTATAAATCCAAAAGTGATAAGCGATTCCCAGATTCATCTCCTGAATCAGGGTTTTGTCCGGTTTTGGAATCATAAAACTTTTCAAGAGAGAATGCTGTTAATGGCGATCAACAATAAATTAGACTGGACAATAGTTCGCACCTATATCCTGCTCATCAGCCAGGATACAGTGCATATCTATATCTCCCTATATAGATCCAGTCGGGTACCCAGGCTCTACGGCCCATCTCAAGGATCCGGTTATGTCCCGGTCCTTAGGATTAAGAACAATTAATCCCACACATTACTATCTAGCCCGTGGAGTATTCTGATGTCAAATCATTTTGATTTCAAAATATCCCAATTCAGGGTTCGCAAATAACCCGAAAAAATGGGTATTTGCTCAAGAGAGCAATCGATAATATAGGAACAATAATGAAAAGAACATGCATAATAAGAGTAATTGCAGCGAAATGTAAAATAGTTAACTAATCTAAACTTAGAATAGGAATGAAGAGATAATTGCAGTATTTTAAAAGAAAAATCAAGAATACTTGCCTTAATAAGCTTTAATCGTTGATAATGGATGACTTTGGTTCGACTTGAACGTTCGGCCTTACCGTCAAACTACTATCCCATTTTGGATACGATCTCAACACTCAGGCCCTTCGATTGGAACTTCGTTGATCTTGACGTCTAATCACTAGATCATTGCTAGTCCGATGTCGATACTCAGGTTTTCCATCTAGGACCTACAAGGTTGAAATACCCTAACTCAGATAATCGCTTAAGCTTATCATCAAATCGCTATCACTTCTACCCATACGGTTTCATACCCCGTCTCGTATTTATAGGTATTATTGAAATACACATAGCAATTATGGTCCACATCTTTGAAACTCGGTTCGGTGTTTGTTTTCCGAAAGTACGTATACTCGTTGGTTTGAAAATAGTAGGGTGATTATAAAATATTTTGTTACTACACATAACTAGATTTGTATCACATAATTATATATCTTTGTTTGATGTCTCCGATAATTATAGGTTACGTTCCCGTATTTTCGGAATTAATTTCCGAAAAGGGCAGCGTCTCTTTTGTTTATCGGCCTACCCGTCGAAGCAATTCGACGTCAATCCAATCAAACGACAACATCCAATCACATTCAAAATTCACAATTCCCAATCACTGGTACAACTCAATTATCAATTATTATTATCATCCATGTTTTTATGTTTTTTTATTCGTATTTTTTATTTCACAATTCATTTTATCAACTAATTTTATTTAATTATAATTTATAAACGTAGTACTCAGATAAAAGTCATCATCGCCCACCGTCGGCTCGCCGAGGCTCATCGCCGACGGCGATAAAATTTAACGGTTCCCGTTATATCGGGCATCATACGTAAATTCCATCGATTAATTATAATATTATTCGCACGAAAATCTTTTTATTTCACGAAATCACTCAATCAATTTCCCGTAGAAAATAAAACAGAATAATAATAAATATAAGTCAGGCACGCGCAACACGCGCTCAACACCCGAACAGAACACACTTGCAGTCACCGGAATCACAGGGATCGCCGACGATGGAAACAACCCAGCCACCAACACACACAAACTCGCACAGTAAAACACACACACACAAACATATATACATACATAACACACAGAGCATATACACGCACACAACACACACAACATATACATTCATATAACATACACACACAAGCAACACATAACCCCCAGTCAAAACCCCACCTATACGCGCCACCACGACCCGCCGATGAAGCAAGCCAGGCGGTGACGGAAAAAGCAGGGGCGACGGCGGTTACCAACAAAACCGCAGAGAGATACCGAGAAGGAGCAACATCAGGAGCTTCGGGGCAGCGAATAAACGGAGGAAGGGAAAACAGAGATGGGAGAGGGGAGAGAAATAGAGGGAGAGAGAGAGAGAACGATAGAGAGATTAGAGAGAGAGAAAGAGATCGAAGGGAGAGAGAGAGGCTGAGGTGATGTGGCTGTGGGTGTTTTATTTTTGTTTTTGTTTGTTTTGTCTCTCATTTTTTTCTTTTTAACTGATTTGTTCCGCATTTAGCGATATCGTGATATAGTTTGCGAATAGCGGTAACTCAAAATATTGTTTAAATTATTTTTAAATTTTTATAAATATTCCAAACAAATAAAACATAAGTTTTGTAATTTTAAAAATACTTTTGAGATGCATAATATGTCTGTAATTAATGGTTTAACGAATGAACTTGCGGGTGCATAAAAGCCAGAATATTTCCGAAATAATTTTAAAACTCTCAAAATATTCCAACCTTGATAAAATAAAATTTTCGTGATTTTTGAAGCATTCTGGAATTAAATACTGATTTTTATTTAATAAAGTCAGAAAATCATTTAGAGATAAATAATCAATAAAATATTGATTTCTAAATTTTACAAACTCCCAAAAATAATAAATGAAATTATAAAGTAACAAAAATAATTTTAGCATTTATAAGAATAAATATTCAACAAAATCTTTTTAAAACAAAATAATGTCATACAGCTCAATAATTAATTATACAAATAAGGTTTGCATCCATCAATTACCCATAATTAACAATAAGGCAACACACAGCTGACAGACTCATCACATATTTTATTTATTTAATAATTCGATAATTACATTTACATATCGGATCAGAAAATAGGTTACTTAGCCGCTAAGTAACTAAAAAGACCATACGATTTTAATACCAGATTTGGATAATTATCAAAATGGAGCTTCATATAAAACACTTTATACGAAAGTAAGGTAATAATATCTCGCGTTTTGAGAATACGGATTTTTATTGATATAAAATGATTAGTGTATCGAAAATTTCACGCCGGGACTCGTACGGATCAAACCGTACCCCGGATCGAAAAAGTCAAAACATGAAAAGTGTTCAGAATTATCAGGTTAGGTTAGGAAGGAGTATTCAGAAGAGTTTCAGGTTGTAAAAACGCAAAAACGGTTGAAGTGGGACGATTTATGATTCTAAAAAGTAATTTTATAATCACGTAAAAATAATCATTATTGATTCTATAAATCCTTATAAAATTACATAACACTCCAAAAATTACTAAAAAATACCAAAACTATCTATATTTTATTCTGGATTATTAAAGATTAAAATATCTAAATTTTATCAGAAATAAACATCCAAATATTAATATCAATCATCAAATAATTCACCTAAAATCACATAAAAATCACATAATAATTATTTATTGATAAAAAAATAATTACAAAATATTTCTCGGACGTTACATCCTTCCCCCCTTAAAAGGATTCTGTCCTCAGAATCATGCTAAGGAACAGACACTGATACATTTCGAGTATCTTACTTAAAATTTCTCAGGACTCATCTTTTTCATCACTACTCCAGTCTTTAGCCAATATTAACATCTATCAGTTGCACATGCAACCTAATTTAAATCTCCATTCCGTATATATGGAGCTAAATTACTCTTCCTGGTTATACACACATGAACGTCTTATGAACTCGTTATACTTGTGACAACAAGACCAACTCATTTACAATCATTCTATTTTCTTACTGTCTCAAAGGACTAACTTAGTTTGTACTAATCTTATTTTGGTTCTAATCCTAATAATTCGTGCTCATGAATGCCTCCCATTTTTACTGGCTGTTCAACTTTACTTCTCATGTCTCTTTCCATTCGATTAGCCTGACCTATGATCGTTTTCAATCATATTCAAGAATCTTTAACCGATCTCTTGTACTTTCGTTCATCTGCGTCTGATATACTGAGCTTATGGCATTTTATTCTTCAAAATGTCCTACATCTATTCAAAAGCTTAAACTTAATAGAAAAATTTCAATAATTGCATTTAACTTACCACTTAACAGTATATCCCAATTTCTTTTCAACCACTATCAAGTATATTCATCGAGCAAGAATCTCTTACTATCTGAAAGGAAATATATTAATTTGGAATATGTGTTGAATCTTAAATTTATTCAAAACTGAACTCTTGGTAATAATACTCATTTTGTTGTCATATCAAATTAGATATCAATATGGACTTTGATGCTCACAACCTTCTATACTAAAGTCAACATCAATCATCTATATTAATACCACCTTTGATATCCAATAACAAAGTAAGTATCACCATAATCCAGAAGTCGGATCAAAACCTGTTCTTTAATTTCTAACTTTTCCAATTCTTTTATCCACTCCCCAACGATCTTAGTGACATTCACTCTTTCTTTTCTACCCAAGACATCTGTTTTTAAAGGGATCTTGCTTGGTTGGTAATTAACCATACTTCCGTAGCTCATAATCAATTATGACCAGAGTTCATACCTTTGAAGCTTAGAACGCAGTTGCTACTTTTCAACCCTTCGCAGGCATATCTTCAGGTGTTCAACTTGGTCTTCCTTAGTCCTTGAATGGGCGAGGTTGTTATCATAAATACAATTACACTATCCAACTATTCCGTATACACAATGTTCATATAATCCTCAAACTTACAACTTCTGATAATCGATGCGTAACTTCATACCTCCATTTTTTCCCATGACCACTTTTGTGCGTAGTTCATTATTCTTTCATTCCACACTCCTGAAGTTTCCTTCACTCAACACTTCATCCCTACTGGGTTATACGATACAGGGCTTTTGATACCAGCTCGACTCTGTGCAATGACCGATGAAAATTCTTACCTCATTCCCTGAGGTAACCTTGGTAAATTATTCGTCAGAACCTTCGGGACTTTACTTTAATTCTAAAAAATTCTGATATGAGATTCATTGTAACGTTTTTTTCTAACCGTTTGCCACTATATCTTTGTTTAATATTCCCTGTTTACACGCATTCTTGGAATGAATTACTATCTCCAATTATCGGCGTTTCACTTCATTCTCCTATCAGTTCTGGCACAACCGACGTTCACAACTTGCATATATCCTGGATTATTTTATAAAATTTCTTTATCATCCTTTTGATTCCACTTCTTTTCTTCATTATTTCTTCATTCTCATTATTCATTATCTCTTTTAAACATAAGGAATTTCTTTTTCTTGATAATACTAATCTGTTCATTATTAAATAGGTTATTTCTAGAGTTAATATTCGAATGAAGGTTTTTTATTTATAATATTTAAATTCTCACTAACATAATTATCAAAATTCATCGGTAGCTATTTTCTTAATATCGCATAAATCATCATTGATCGCATATTTGGATTTTCCCAATTGATTAACATCTCTTTTTCCTGAATTCACCTGCGAATTTCGCCAGTCTCTGTCTTACATCAGATACTTGGATTTTCGAGTTTCCCTTTATTTTACAGCAACTTCCATTCAATCGCCATTCGACATGGGTATACATTCAAGTCCTTCCTGGAGCGTTATTACAGATGATAAAATCTCTCTGTTTCATCTTACACCTTCAGTTCTTCAAATTGCTCTTCTTATTTATCGCAAAGGCCTATTCATCTAGATAAAACCTCGCACATGTCTGCAGTGACATTACGCTAATTCCACTAAACTTTTGATTTCTGCTAATGCCATCACTTCCTCCAAATTCCTAATTGCTTTGATTTCGGAACTGAAAATCATGTCAGAATTTTACTTAATCTAATTGGAATCGACCTCCATTTAACTAACCATTAGTTGGTAAAGTTAATCAATTAACTCTTTTAACTGATCAATTAAACCAAGTGCTGACTAGCTAACTAGAATCAATGACCAATTATATAAAGTTGGTTTGATCATAACAACCTTTTCTAAGAACCGAGACCGCAATCATTTGGAGTACCACCGGGTATCTCAATAACATATGAAAAAGTATACTTTTTATCCTTAAAAGTAGGGTAATTTCTGAAAATTTGGGCAGCACCTCCCCTATACCATCGACTACCAGTCGGACTCAAGCCGACACCATCAATCAACCAAATCGTCCACAATCATATCCATCCACTTCCATCAATCAAATTCATCCATTCACCATAATTCAAACTATATCATTCTGACCAACATATGTATGATTAACTGGCATAACATATATCTTTTTGAAATGGGACTAAGGTCTTAAACCAATAATAATTAATCTAACCATACTTTTCTCAGTTTTTTCAGAATATTACAAAATTTTATTAGTGAACTTTAAAATTTATCTTGTTGTTTCTCAAAAATTTTATTTCGCGAGTATTTTAACTTATTTCTTGTCATTACTAATTGTGTATAGTTGCTTTTAGAAATTAAGCCGCATCCTTCAACTAATCACACCAGTCCTCTATCTTTGGCGATACACACTCAGTTTCATTAATTAATTTGTTTATGTTTTAATAACCACGCATGATTTTCATTATTATCGTCACAATCTGGTGGAAACTCAATTGCCAGATCATTATTTCTTAAAAGGTTTCACAGTCGATCACCATTGCTTATCTCCACTTATGTTCCCGTATCGAACCTTCGTCACTAGTCCAGTTATGGGTATTAAATTTACCATAACTTATTTACTCAAATTAGAGAACCTCACAATTTCTTGAAGAACATGTTCGAAATTTGGTTGCAATTAAGATTCCTTCTATCTTGAATCTTCACGACAAATATCTTCCCGCGAAGAAAGGATGCTTCACGTATTAATCGCCTGTCTGAGGCATTGTTCAGAATTCCCCTGATCTTTGATTATCGTCCCAACACTCGTTCGCTTTGTCTGATGCATACCACCTTACTTCCTTATTTTATAACTAATTTATTTGTTACAGTTCGCTAACCATTCATTTCACGTCGAAATCTCTGATTTGAAGTGCATCGCGTTAACGTAATCTACCATACTGATGAAATCCTCGTAACATGAAAAACTGTATGATTTGATATCTTTTCCACGACTGTGTTATCGGTGTATCAATTCTTCCTTGCACGCAAATGTCCACCATTTATCAGCTTGCAATCATATCCTCCTTCGACACGTAATTCTACCTATCACACGGGACTATTCCGTTTCTTTTGTAATCATCAAAGAACAGACTCTACACAAGAGGAGAGTTTGTGAATATGATTTTGATTGAAAAGAACCGGATAAGGAATAACAATGCAACAAACAGTTGGAAGAATCTGTAAATTAATAAATTGAAGGAAGAAGAATGAATGAAGAATGAGACAACCATATTCGTACTTAAGATGGCTAGTCTTTCATACTATATGGCATACAACACATGATTAGGTGGCGCCCCACCCGACCCTTCGTCATTTCGACAAAGCGTCACACCATAACGCTATTTGTCTCAATCAGGAAGTAATATTTTGAGAAGAGAAATAATTCAGAAGAAATACAATAAATTTTCTTTCATTTCCGCCTCCTATGATCTATTACTTACAAAAGCTCATACGTATTCACGAACCAAGATGAACATATGTTGGTGAGACTGCGTAGCTGTATGAACAGTTACGTGATAACTCAACACAATAACAACACTAGAACATGACAGGTTAATAATACTACGTCTACACAAGGAATCCAGAAGAAGAATGATCAGACACATACAAGAGTCAGAACACAGTATTACAAGTGCAAGTCTATTTGAAGTCATAGAAAGAAGATCATTCAGTGATCAAGCCTCTGTGAAGAATAAACAATCAGAGGACTTGTTGTTTTAATACAGTTGAAGATTCAAGTATAGAAATCAAGTGATTCAAGTATAGAACTCAATCAGAATTCATTAACAAGGAACAATCAGAAAGGATAAGGATATTCAATTCAGGGCTAGTCGTTTGTGAACTAGACCAGTGCACTAAGCATCAGCATTCCAGGATTGATCATTCAAGTCTATAAAAGAAGTGTTAAGTGATATCAAGTTCAAGATCAAAAGGGATTCAAGTCAACATTCCAGGAGTTATTGGTCAAGCAAGAGCATGTATGAAGTATTGGCTAAGCAAGGATGATCACCAGTTGAAAAGAATGCAAGTAAAGAAAGTTTTAAGGCATAGAAGTACAAATCGACTTCTAAGAAATTGGTTGTTGCAGAAGCTAAGTCAAGTTTGTTCCCTGCAATGAAAATACTTCTGCAATATTCAACTTATAGAAAATCGACTTGTGGAGTAACTTGAAAGCTACTAGTCAATTTTCTTGAGTAGAAATCGACTAGTAGAGTGTTTGAGTAGAAATTCTAGTCAACTCTCCTCTTGGAACATGATTCGACTTCCAGTAATTCAAGACAAGTTCAATTCGACTACTAGGGACTTCGGTTATTTTGAAGTGCAGCAAATTAGAATGCTTGGACCAGAAGAAGCCATATATTCAATTTGGTTTTAAGTCTACAATAAAACAGAAATCTCAGCAATCATTCAGAATAGATTTCTTCACCAGCAAACTGAGAAGATTTTATGGAGAGCATTACGGAGCATTCAAGTTCATATTAATTGCTTTGTAACTGTACTGTTATGCTGTTGAAATTTCTGTAGAAGCTAATCAATTGATTAGATTGTAGTAATATTAAGGTTTATATCAATCGAAATATATTCCTTGAATTGTGTTGTGTTTTTACTTTCCAGCATAAACTAAGAACTTGTTTTGAATCGGAATTAATTGGTGGTATCGTATTCAACCCCCCTTCTACGATACCTTTCGACCTAACAATTGGTATCAGAGCAGTTTGATTGACATACAAATCAAGATCCGAAAGTTTAGATCAAAACAAGTTCACTCTTGCAGATTTTTTAATTTTACAAAATTTTCTATTTCTTGAAATTTTTGAATCTTAAATAATTTAATCATGAGTTCTCAAAAGTTGGAAGTATTAAGGTACCAAAGTTTGACAAAGAAAATTATAATTATGGAAGAAAAAGATGATTCTCTATCTCAAGGCTACGAACCCTGATTACATGGAAATTCTGAATGACGGCCCACACATACCTGAAATGGTTGATCCTGATAATGAACGACGTACCATTCCTAAACCAAAATCTGACTGGACTGCAAAGGAAAAGGAATTGGTTGCCCAAGATGATAGTCTACAACTGATATTGATAGATGCCATGGACTCTGACATGTGTCACCAAATTCTTGTTTGTAAAGTGGCAAACATATGTGGGACACAATTGAACTATTAATGGAAGGTACTGAAGATGTGAGAGAGAATCGCCTAGACATGTTAACTACTCAATATGAAGCCTTCAGGTCTCTCCCGGGTGAAGGTGTAACCTCAGTTTATGAAAGACTGAATAGGCTGTTAAATGAAATGAGTCTTCATGGAAAGAAGTATGCACAGCATGAAATCAACAGAAAGTTTTTGTTGACACTCCCTTCACATCTGGACAACAAGGAAGAAACAGTTCGTGAATGAGTGGACTTCAAGACCATGAAACTGGAAAAGGTGTATGGAAGAATGAAGACTCATGAGATGGAGTTAGACCAGAAGAGGATCATATATGGAAATAAATCCAGTGATGCCAAAAATGCTGAGTTGCTGAGAACAACTGCACTGGTTGCAAGCAAGCATGAAGACCTGGATATCACTGTTGAGAACCAAGTCTCAAACAAATGTGCTTTTTGAGGCTGAAGTGGATGATGGAAATCTAACTGGGGATCCTAGTGACTACTACACCATGGAAGATCCCACAATGGCAAATCTAGCAGGGATGTTCAGCAATATGAGATTCAGAAGGAAGAAAGGTTTCAGGGGCTCAGGGAGCAGTAGCAGAGGGCAAAGATCCAACTCAACTCCAGTTCTGGATATAAAACTAGAATGGTAGACAGAAACAAATTCAAATGCTATAACTGTGATGAGGTTGGACACTTTGCCAGTGAATGCAGGAAGCCTCAACAATCAAAAGACAAGGGCAAAGGGGTTCGAAAAGGGATTAGGGAAATCCAAAAAGTATCCAGTCAAGTCCTACATTGGCAGGAAAAAGTTGGGATGATACAGATGATGAAGATCAAGAATATGGAAATCTTGCATTGATGGCAGAATCAACTCCTCAGGTATCTATATCACCCCCTGCTAAAATTTGTGATAATGCTGACTGTATAGCTTTTAAAGAACTTGCTCAAGTATATTCTGATAAACTTTCCTATGATAGACCTAATGTAGAATGTAGTGACAAGTTATGTGCTGAAAACTACAATGTGCTTAGGTTAAGATACAGGAATTGTTGCTTATCCCTAAGATGTTCAGAAGGTACTGCTAGTGACTTAAAACAAGAACTAGAAAAGATCAAAACTGAAAATGATAAGCTAGTTCTCACCGATGTTGCTATAGAAGACCTTAAAACAAGAAATCATTATCTGGAACTTAGAGATAAGAAATATGTTGAGACTATAGAAGGAAAGGATGAGAAGATAAAGGAATTAGAAACTAAGCTTCAGCTTATGCTAATTCTGCTAATCTTGCAAAGGAACTCATATCTAGTCAAGTTGTAAGTGGAAAACTTGGAATTGGACTAGATTATGATGAACTTAGGAAATCTAGTAAGAAACATGTGGTGGATAATGAACCTGTAATAAAAGTTGTTAATCCACCAGATACACCACATGTTCTGAAGAATGCTAAGAAACCTTTGTTCAAGAAGGCATCTTCTGAACCTTTTGATAAGGAATTTGTTCATTCATCATGAGATGCATGTTGAAGATCTTGAAAAGATAAAAGATAAAAATGCTAAGAAATCTGATAAACAAGCATCCCCTGAAAGTGAACAAACTACTGCAGGACTAGGTTTTAGTTCCACCACTAAATCTAGTAACAATAGAAATGGCAGAACATGAAAGGATGGCCCTAGAAAGGTATGTAATAACTGTGGATCCACTGGACACCTATCTCATGCATGTAAAAAGGTTAAAGTGGACAAAGTAAAAAATGTTAATATGCATACCATGCCTAGTGTTCCTAAATCTTCCAAGTGTGATAAGCCTGCTTGCATGTCATGTGTTGTTTCATTCATGAAAACGTATCTTGATTACACACACTCACACAATAAATGCCATGATCATGATAATCATATGCATAAGAACAAGAGTAAGTCAAAGACTGCACGCCCTCCTAGTACTAGGAAAGAGGCTACCTTCACCAAGACCAAAAGCAAAGCTAATGGTCCTTCCAAGGGTGTTAATGACACAGTCAATGACAATGTAAAGCATGCTGAGTCTATCAAGAATATTAAGAAATCTTCTAGATATGCATATGTTCCTAAGTACCTAGACCCAACATGGTTTGGGTACCAAAGAAATCTTAATCTCCTTTATACAGGGCATAAAGAAGAAGAAGGTCATGTGGATTTGGACAGTGGATGTTCGAGCATATGACTGGAGATAGAGCCCTGCGATCAAAGGTGGTTGAGAAAGCTGGCCCAGTGGTTACCTTTGGAGATGACAGCAAAGGTTATACAACGGGATATGGCTATTTGGAAATTGGAAATGTTATCATAGAAGAAATCTCTCTGGTTGATGGTCTTATGCATAATCTTCTAAGCATAAGTCAATTCTGTGACAAAGGATGTGATGTGTTGTTCAAGAAGGAGAAGTGTTTGATCACTAATCAGAAGAATGAAAGGCTTGCTCTAAATGGAGTAAGAAAAGGTGATCTGTTTGTAGCTGACTGGAATTCAGCAGAAGATGGTCAAGTAATGTGCTTACAGTAAAGCATCTGCAAATGACAGCTGGCTATGGAATAAAGCTCTCACCCTTGAACATCAACTCAAGGAACTTTTTTTTGAAAAGGGTTTAGTGAGAGGACTACCTCATCTAGAATACAGAAAATGATAAATGTGAGGCATGTCAGAAAGAGGAGTCAAAGAAATATCACATCAAAGTAAAGATAACTTAGTGATGGTGGATGACTCTCTTAACAAAGTTGTTTGTGCATTCTCAAGACAAGACATCACAGATGGTGATTGATCACATCAAAGAAGATCAAGCTGGAAGAAACTATAAAAGAAATGATCGGTGATCAGATAATGGGACTGAATTCAAGAAGTAGTTCTGATTAATATCTATATCATCAAGAATATTTTGAGACATATTCAGCACTGAGAGCTCCGTGTCAAAATAGAGTGGTACAAAGGAAGAACCAGAACTTGATGAAAGCTACAAAGGAAATATCAAGCTAATCAAGACTTTCTAAATACCAAAGGGCTGGAGCTGTCAAAACAGTTTGCAACACGTAAGATCAAGCCTTGATCTGGATGTATACATGAAGACCACTAATGAGTCAATGGCCAACAGAAGCAAACACGGATAACGTCAAAGTGTTTGGAGAGAATATTCTACAGTTAGGATATTTTCCATGGCTACTCAGTGGAGTCTACAACCTACAGGGCATTTGTGGTTTTTCAACAGAAGATGATTGACAGTCTAAGTGCACAGTTCAACAACTCCATGCTCCAAGCTGTTAAAGGAGAATTGATGGTATTGATGATTCATATCCAAGCAGTGGAATGGCAATGTATAATACAAATCATTATTTCAATAAAGCCAGTCAGCAAGGGTAAGGATTTTCAGGAAATCCCGGCAACAGCTTAGGGGGAGCAATAGAAGGATCAACTAGTCAGACACAACACCACATTGAAAATCAAGAGGACACTAAAGAACATATCTGCTGAGATAAAGGGTTTGATGTCAATATTATTCCCAGAGTCTAGTTCTTAAGTGACCCAGATGGTGGAGTAATGATTAGCAAGGGCTACTGAGTGTGAATGATTATTTCTCTAGTTTTCTATCTGAAGAAAAACTAAGAAAGTTATAGAAGCTCTGATAGATCCGGATTGATTGGGTGATTGCAAAGCAAGATGAGCTCAATCAGTCAGCGAGCAGATTATAGAGAAGCTGGTATCCAAACCAAATGACAATATTGTAATTGGTACAAGGATAACCAAAAATCATACTGGATGACAATGGCATTGTTACGAGGGACAAGGCCAAACTGGATGCTAGGTTATTATCAGGAAGCAGTATCTAACAGAAAGCACCAGTGATGAGACTTGAGGATATTACGACATATCAGGAACCTGATGCACATTACACTTGGAATTGGACTCTAGTGGATGTGTAAGTGCACTCCTGGTTAGTGAGTCAAAAGAGGGTCAATGCACAACAGTTCATGGACTTTGCAGTTGCAGACCTATTGGACCACGTATATCTCTTCTTCACAAGCTCACTTCAGATTGGTATGAACTAGTATACTCAAGCAATCATCAAGAACATGGTATGGCACTCTAACTGAAGTTATAGTTTAATATAAACTAGTACAGTCGTCATATTAATAACTCTCTTATCACTAGGCACAAACATGATGTTATATATGTGCTCTGATATAATGATAATTTTATATGTTGGTCTACTAACAAAACTTGTGCAAGATTATTTGCTAAGTAATTGCAGAGTAGGTATGGAGGAGCATGTTGGAAAGGTTACAATTCTTTTTGGAATTACTTCAAGCAGGCCATTAGAATTATTCTTTTAGGAGCTCAAGCAAGCCAAAAGAACAATTCTCTTAGGAGCACAAGTAAGTTAAGGATCTTTTGAAGATGCCAAATTTGGAAGATTCTGAACATGCCAAGACTACTTACCAACTGAAACCACTAAAGCTTGATCAGTGCAACTCAGGTATAATGAAAAGCTATAGAGGTATTACGAGCTCACTCTTTTACTCAAATGCTAATAGCCAACATGTAATGTTCTCAAGAAGCCAAAGTGCAAGGTTCCAAGTGGATCCTAGAGAATCCAATCTTATAGCTATTAACAAGATTATTAGATATCTTAAGGGACTATCAACTCTTGGAGTAAAGTACCCTAAAAGATATTATGCTTAACATGTTTGGCTATATAGATACAGATTATGCAGGTTGTAAGAAAGACAGGAGAAACATCTCTGAGGCTGTCAACTTAAGTGACAGGAGAAGCATCTCGAGAAGCTGTCAACTTCGTGGAAGAAGATTAATTTGTGTTATGATAAGAAAAAACTTTAAATCTAACAATTCGTGGAACACTCTATGACAAGGCACCTTGACACCAGGTATCATTTATTTCGAGAGCATGTCTTTTAGTCAAAGAGTCACTTGCAGAAACATTTATTAAATCACTTGCTAAAGTTAATTTTTAAGACTGGTTTGTAAATGTGGGATATCATTCACTGCACATTAGTTGGAAATCCCATCTATAAGGAATTCGTAATATAAGTTCACAAGTACTAAATCTTCAATATTTAAAGGACTTGTGAATTTATCAGTAATCCAGTACCTCGTACTTAGTGCTACTCTTGATTATCACGATTACAATATCATTTACATTTATGGTAGTTAAGTTGTATAGCATTAAGTTTGAATATTATTTTAATTGATTTAAATTATGACTGTAGACAATTCCATTCCACATTAGTCTCATAATTTAAATTGTATTAAAATAATATGCAGCATAGTTATTTGTATCTTGTACGAATAATTGTGATACTTTTAGTATTAGTGTATTTAAAAATTTTGTTCTAAGTAATCAATGCTTATTTCTAAAATCATTGATATTGGAAGTTGAAGTATTTTCTAAGTCATGTGTATAAAACTCTCAATATTTTATATGCTTAGAAAGTATTTCAAAAATTACTAATTATCCAAAGAGTGATTGCCATATATATAAGTCATATATCCTAGTGGTGATTATTCAATGATAATTATAAATATTTAAGTGCTAGTATCTAACTCATAGATATTAAGTATTTATTTATTTAATATTTATTTTGGGTAGTTTAAATTATGGAAATTGAAGCAATTCAGTGATGTTATTTGCTCCATAATTCAAACTAACTTAAAATAAATAGGCAACATGATTGATTATAACTAAATCTGTCAACAATTGATATCTAGTATATTGATTGTAACTTCTGTGTTATAAGTTAATTATGAGATTTTGGTTTTAGTGAATTTAGAAATGTTCATATCTCAAGAATTCACTGAAATCATATCATGATTGTAGCATGATTAGTTGTGTGTAATTTTTTACTTATATCAATTAATGATATTTAGTTAAGAGTTTAACTATGAACTAATTGTGAATTATTAGTATTTGTGACATTACTTAGAACTCCTCTAAGTAATTAATGCTTATCTTCAGTCACTTATACTAATATAGAAAGTGTGGAAATTTTTCTTGAGTACAACTATGGTCAATGAAGATTTTGCTTTATTAGAAGTAACCATATGTTGTTCACCTAGAATAATTTTTATACTTATTTGCAAATTCCTAAACACTTTGATAATATATGCAATACTCAATGGATCAAAGTATATGGAACTTAGAATATTTTTCTAAGATTGCAAACAAGACAATGTTGGTTAATGTTGCTTTATTTATCAAACCAGTATTGTTTGAGATACTACAGTTGTTAGGAGTTGACAATTGTATGATATATGAAATTGAATGTTGATGTCTTTTTGATAGATAATTGTATTCAATTCATTAATATCTTATTTTAATATTTAAAATCGGATGCAACATAATTATTGGTATCTAAAGTACTTGACAAGTATCAGTCAATGATATATTGTTAATATTTTGTTGCAGATAATTGTGAGATTTTAAGTTCTAGTGAATTTATATGAGTTGCTATATCTGAAAGTTTCACTATAATTTAAAATCAGCAGCATAGTCATTCTTGTTAAGATTGTTTATCAATACACAATGTTGTTGATAATCATTTTATAAAGATAGATTATGGAACTTTTGACATGAATGAGAATTGCTTAGACTTTATCTTAAGTGATCAATGCCTTTACAAAAAAAAAACTCATTCATGTTGAAAGACAAAATCTTTCTTTCTCTTCTTAATACTGCTAAGTCATCAGTCTGTGTCTATAAAATCATTTCTTTTTAGGCATAAAAACAGACTTGTGCACTCGAACAGTTTTAGGAGAAAATCAAACTTCTTTTTACATTGGTGATTGCTTATTTCATTAAAATCTTGTGAAATCACTACTATACATCACTTCTCTCAAAAGATTAAATGCATAATTCTCATTCATTATATATCTTAAGTGCATTTTATCTCTATAGCCATATGTTTTGTGAAACAGGTTCAGCATCCAATGGTCTTATTTCATTGATAGTCATAAGGTTGAAAACCCAAAAATTCTATCCCAGACTGTAAAGACAAACACAAAAATAGAACCAACCAACACTCTCTTACCCCTAAAATGATGTATGAATGAGCGTGAGAGAGAAAGTTCCTTAGTGCACCACATAAGGAAGGTACTGACGTCAACCCAGCAGCTCTGTCTCCTATAAAGATGAGTAGCATTTAAACCAAGACAACTGCTAGCCCCCATACATCTTCTCAAAAAGATGTAATGGCTGAAAAGGCACAAAATAGTTACTAGATTCATCCTCTCAACAGGGTGCGTCTATTGAAATTCGCCTGTCGGCCAGGATATCCGATGTAGTGTCACCACCTCAAATATAAACAATTCTTGATGCACAAGGAAAGGTTACAGACACAAAGAATGAGTTGACGGAAACAAGACTTTCGACCATTTTACGGTTAGATTCGATTGTTTAAGGTTCTTAAACGGACCAATTGCCTTCAGAAGCTCTGCTAGAGGAATTGGATGGGATATTCTTCTTGGGCGGCATTCTCCTGAAACAACACAATGGTTTTAGTTTAAAAGAATTGCCCCCGGATAGCAACATTTTCATGTGCCAAGTGAATGCTGTCACAATAAAATATTCCCACCCTCACTTAGTTGGGGGTCCGGCTGTAATGAGTGGCTAGATTTAACAAATCAGCAACAAATGTAACAATAAAAATAACAACAATAATAACAACACGCCACTAGCAGCATACACCAATACTTATAAAAGCCACCAACTAACATCGCAACCTACTAACTAAATTCACATAGTCGGACTCGTTCTCGCGAAATGAATATTTAGGAATCTCTATCCACTACAAGAATAATGTCAATAGACATCACACATTAGACATCGGTTAACTTTGCCACTGATGTTAAAAAAAGTATTGACATTACCCCGTATTTTTGTGATGTCTTTGTTCTTTGTAGACATCGGTTATAATTAAATCGATGTCTAAAATTCACCAAAAAAAAATTCGCGCCCACCTTTTCTTTCCCCCGTTAGTGAAATTTTCATTCAGTTTTTAGTTCTACATTCCGCCCAATCCCAAAATTCTCCCCCTTAACCAAATTTTTTCCCCCCAAATCAATCTTCAGAAACAACAAAATCAAAACTAAAAACTAAAAACAAAAAAAACTAAATACTAACATAAACTCTCTCTCTCTCTCGAAGCCCCCCCTCTCTCTCGAACCTCTCTCTCCCGATCAAACCTCTTTCCCCTCACAATCTCTCTGAACTCCGGCCATCATCTCACCATCACAATCTCTCGAACCTCTCTCTCTCTCTCGAACCTCTCTCTCTCTCTCGAACCTCTCTCTCTCTCGCACCATCTCTGGAACCTCTCTCTCTCCTCTCTCCTCACTCTCAAGCTCCTCCTCTCGCGCTCTCACTCTCTCCCCTCTCCCCTCTCTTTCTCCCTCTCTCTCTCTCTCTCTCTCTCTCTCAATCTCTCTCTCGTCTCAGATCTCTCTCCGCTCTCAATCTCTCCGTTAAGCTCTTTTCAGTTAACCTCTACTCACTTTCGGTAAGTGTTTGTTAATCTACTTGAATCGAACTGGTCTTCTCTGATGAAGACCAGTTTTAAAAGTTGAGGATATTTGAATTCAAAGCCCTAATTTTTGTAAATTGGGGTTTTATCTAATTCGAAAAACCCTTTTTTTTATTAATTTAATGTCTAAACTTGTTGCTAATACTTTTCTTCTTGTTGTATACAAGACCTAATATGAGAAAAAGATTTAAAAGCTTTAGGTAATTTGGGTGTTTTGGTTGTACATTTGTATTTTGTTTATTTTTTTTATTTTTATAAATGAGGTTTTCATTGTTTTGTAATGTTGTGATTTGTTTTTGCAGGACATTAGTGCGGTTTAAATTTTCGATCTTCGGTGAGTTTTCTTTTCCAACTCTTTTTGTACGCTTATACATTTGATTTGTTTTGTTATTTTGATAGTGTCTTTTTGTCTATGTCTATGTAGTTGGTTCTTATGTTGATCTATGTGTTGTGTATAATATGCATTATGTATTATATGAAATCTCAGTTTTGTTTTATTTGCAATTATGTGTAGGAGAATTCATTTTGGTATTAGTATGTTATATTTAAATGTAGTCGTGTTCTGAATTTTATATGCAAGTGTGTGGTTAATTTAGTTATTGTGTATGCAAGTGTTTAGTTGAAAATAGTACATTTATAATTTGATAATCTGCATCCGTGATCTGACTATTATAATATGGTTAATTATAGTTAATTATATGATTATACATTAAGTACTGAATGACTAGTTAATATATAGTACTAGTACTATAATTAAATGTATAATATGAATTACGTAATGCATTACAAATCGATTCATATCATATTATAATAAAATATATAACTTAAAAATGTATAATATGCATTATGTATAATATGAATTCTCAGTTTTCTTATGTCGTTTATAGTTCTGTCCTATGTGTGGATGTCATACTTAAAATCAAGTTAGACTTCTAAAATAAATATTAGACTTATAAAATAAATATAAGCCTTATACTGAATTTTTTAGTGACATACCAGGTGGTTTTAAATGGATAAGTCTTGGATAAAAGCCGATAGGGATTCTCTACAGTATGAAATTGGTGTTGAAAACTTCTTGATATTTGCCGAGGAAAATGCTAAAAACCCCAAGAAAATTCCTTGTCCTTGTGCACACTGCTCTAACTTCAAAAAGTTTTCTGTGAATATAATCAGAGGTCATCTTTATGAATCAGGGTTTAGTTTAGGATATTCTGATTGGATTTGGCATGGAGAAAACCATGATAATAGTACTAGGTCATCTGTTGGTAGTACTTGTCCTCCCTCGAAGCCCATACCAATTTCAGAAACATTTAACGTGTGTGAAGCAGCCTATAGTAGGGAAGATTGCGATAAAGAGTCAGATAACTTAAGAGGTTTGTTGCCGATGCAGAACAACCTCTGTTTGAGGGAAGTGAGTGTACTAAACTGGAGTCGGTCTTAAAATTACATAATTGGAAGGCTAGGTTTGGAGTTTCCGATAAAGCTTTTACTGATCTGCTTCAATCAATTGGATCAATTCTTCCTAAAGATAATCTGCTTCCGTCTAATATGTATGAAGCCAAGAAAACCTTGACTGATTTAGGCCTCGAGTATATTAAATTCCACGCTTGTCCAAATGACTGCGTAGTATACAGGGGTCCAATTCTCGAGTCTTCTTCCGAGTGGTCCCAAAGCCATCTCTCTCGCTGGAAAGTTGGGAAAGATGGTCAAGTTAGGGTAAATGTGCCAGCTAAGGTTATGTGGTATTTTCCGATAATCCCCAGATTTAAAAGAATGTTTAAATCTTCATCTACTGCTGAATTAATGAGTTGGCATGCAAATAATCGATCCAAAGATGGAAAGATGCATCACTCCTCTGATTCTCCTTCTTGGAGAAATGTAGATTGTAGGTGGCCTGAGTTTGGGTAGCGAGGCAAGAAATATACGTTTAGGATTAGCGGCCGATGGTATAAATCCACACAATAATGGATTAAATAATCGGTATCAGCTGCTGGCCAGTTATGTTAGTAACATATAATCTTCCTCCATGGTTATGCATGAAGAGGAAGTTTATGATGTTAACAACATTAATTTCAGGCCCACAAGAGCCTGGTAATGATATTGACGTATATCTCCAGCCACTGATCGACGATTTAAAAAAATTGTGGGAGGAAGGTGAACCAAACGTGTACGATGCCCATACCAATCCTTTTTCACTCTAAAGGCAATCTTGATGTGGACAATAAATGACTTCCGGGATATGGAAATTTGTCTGGGTGCGTTAATAAGGGTTATAGGGCCTGTCCAGTATGCGGTGATCAGACCGTGGCTAAATATCTAAGTCGTAGTAGAAAAATGAGCTACCAAGGACAAATCGTCGGTATTTAGATCTTTATCATCCGTATAGGAGACAAAGGACAGCTTTTAATGGAGAACAAGAATTTGGTTGGCACCTGAACCACTTAGCGGAGAGGAAGTGTTGGGGCAACAACAAGCAACTTAGGTTCAGTTTTGGGAAGGGGGGAAGCCAAAAAAGGTGGAGTCTCCATGGAAAAACAAGTCAGTTTTTTTGAGTTAGAGTATTGGAAGTTTCACCATGTTCGACATTGTTTAGATGTCATGCACGTCGAAAAGAACGGTGTGATAATATAATTAGGGACACTTCTGCACATGAAATTCAAGAGTAAAGACAGCCCTTGCCTCGCAGTCTTGATTTGGGTTGACATGGGAATACGGCCTGATTTAGCTCCAGAAGTAGGTGAGAAAAGAACATACCTACCTCCTGCCCCTTATACTCTCTCCGGAAAGAAAAACAAACAATATTGGCATCATGTACGGCATGAAACTTCCATACGGACATGCTTCAAATATAGAAAACTGTGTATCGATGATTGGATATGAAGTTGTATGGTTTAAAGTCCCATGCTGCCATATCCTTCTCCAACAACTACTACCTGTTGCATTCGTTCAGTGCTTCCGAAAAATGTTAGGGTTAGTATCAGAAGATTGTGTTTTTTTCTTCAACTCTCTGTGCAACAAAGTTGTAGATGTGTCGAAGTTGAATAAATTACAAGCAGATGTGATATTGACCCTGTGTGAGTTAGAGAAGATATTCCCTCCGTATTTTTTGATGTTATGATACATCTTATGGTCCACCTAGTAAGGGAACTGCGATTATGTGGACCGGTTTTTTATAGATGGATGTTTCCATTTGAACGCTTCAATAAAATATTGAAGAGTTATGTAAGAAACCGATTCTATCCAGAAGGTTCTATAGCTGAAGGTTACCTCAAGAAGAGTCAATATAATTTGCAGTGATTCTATAGCGGGAGTAGTAGAACAGCCGGTCTTCCGAAAGATGAAGAAAAAATTTCTGTCCAATCGTGGTGTGACTAGGAAGTCCGAGTTGCGAAAAAGAACGAGATGAGGCTCATCTTTCAGTTCTTCGTAAATAATTCGGAAGTGGAACCATATGTTAGGTAGTAAAACATAAAAAAGTATACATATAATTGTTAAAGTTGTATTTGGTAGAGTTTAGTCGAATTCTGATGTAAGTAATTTCAGGTTGCATAAAAAATATTTGGAAGAGATTTATCGAGGGAAAAAGAAGAGTGTACAGTGGCTATTGGGAGAGCACAATCGACAATTTGCCGATTGGTTTGAAACAAAAAGTTGGTTACATTCTTTTTCCTTCTCTTTATTTTATAAAGTCGATGTTTTTAAATTTGTAGCCACTTATATGCATCAATAATTTACATATAGGTCAGTACAGAAATGAGGGAGAATACGAAAGCCGTATCTGAAACTATAAGATGGTTGGCTGGGAAACCTTCATTTTCAGTTTTGACTTACGAAAGTTATGCTGTTGAAGGGGTCCGATACCACACAAAGGATCGAGATAATGCAAGGGTAGTTCATAATAGTGGTGTGTCATTAGTTGCGAGGACAGTCCAAGTCTCTAGTGCTAAGGACATGAATCCTATAGAGAGTGATTTAAAATTTTATGGGGTGATCAGGGATATATGGGAATTAGACTACCACGTATTCAAGGCCCCTCTGTTTTTATGTACATGGGCAGCAAGTGACAAAGGTGTCAAGTCCGATGATCTTGGTTTCACCCTTGTCAACTTCAATCGACCAGGTCACAAAAAGGATAAATATGTCTCTGTTGACCAAGTCAACCAAGTATTTTATATTGAGGATCCAGTTGATGCTAATTGGTCCGTTGTGCTATCGGCGACAACTCGAGACTATCATGATGTTTACAATGAAGATGCTCCTGAAGACACCTCCTAGAACTCTCCCCCATTCTGTTCTAATATCCCTACATGTGACCCTGCTAATATTGATGATGCAAGTGTTTGTAATAGAAGAGAAAATGTTGAGGGTATATGGGTCAAAAAGTTATAGGAGTCTAGCTATATATTCTCCTTATTTGTAATTTTTCTTGTTATTTGTAATTTTTCTTGTTATTTGTAATGTATCTTGTGATCTCTGTTTTCTTGTAATTTTTCAATGTAGTTATAGAAGTCTATCTATAATTTTTCTTGACAATTAAATGAGAATTTTGTTTAATTTTCTGCATATATGTTAGACATTATACCATGAACTGTGTAGTTGTTCTAATCTATTAAATATTAGTTAATTTTTCAGATTAGAGGAAGAGGAAAGAATGGCACCAAAAAAGCAAATGCAAAAGCAATTAGAAAAGACTGCATCACAGAATCTTAGCGGTGGAAGCCCCAAGCGGCTGGAGGATGTTCCGAACAATGATGAAAACAATGAAGGGCATGCATCGGAATCTCAACCGACTAACTCAGAACAGACAAATACTACAACTAATACTGCTACAAGGAAGTCTGGGGGTAAGCGAGGCGTATGCGTAATGTACAAAGTGATTGTCAAGAAAGCTCGCAGGAAGAAAGTTAAAGTCACTGCCAATGAATGGGGGATTCTTAATGGGGAAACTAGAGCCCGTTTGCAGTCTTACATTGGTATGTTGGCCAGGACTACGATTCCAATCGATATTCCTACGTGGCTAAATGTAGACCCTGAATTAAAAATAAAGCTTTGGTTAGATCTTTGGGTACTAGATCAATTATAAAAAATTATTATCAAATGTAGATCTTGAATATAAGTTTTTCCTGTTATGATTTTGTGAACTTGTGTTTTTTCAGGCTACCTTCAAAGTTAAACCAGAATTTGAAAATATGGTCCTAAAGTCAGCAGGCTCTAAATGGCGACAGTTTAAGACTGATTTGACGAGAAAGTATGTGCTTCCATTTATTGGAGAAAAGAAGAAGCTGAGTAAGCCGCCAAGAGGTTATGGTTATGTTAGTAAGGCAACCTGGAAAAGGTTTGTGAGATAGAGGACTGATTCTAAGTGGAAGGTATGTTTTAATTTTGTAATATATGATTTTGGTGATTTTTTTGCATCGTCTGTTGTAATTTTTGTAATCTTGTGACATGTTTTTAGAAAATTCATGAAACACAAAGCGAAAGAGTGTCTAAGAGAAAATATCATCACCGGTTGTCAAGAAAGGGCTACATCGGTTTAAAAGAAGATGAGGTAAGAAAAGTTCATTTAATTGTATAATTGTATAATTGTATTTAATTTAAAATAGGTCAGTCCATAATAAGTTAGAGTCCTACATTTTTTAGCCCTGGAGTTATTTGTATTACTGTATTTAATTTTATTTGTAACAGATAAAAAAATAATGGTTGAATTTGGGAGAAGAACCGGATAGAGCGATTTTTTGGCAAAAGGCTCGTAAGTGGAAATACGGTCAAGAGGTCGATGAAGATTTGGCTGTTGTATGCAATAAAATTGTAAGTTTTAATTTTGGTTAAATTACATTAAAGTAGGCGAATCAATAAAATTAGGACGACATAAATCAGTAAAGTAGGCGAATCATTATAAATAGGACCCCTGTCAATGTATTGTTTATTTCATGTTTGATTTAGCAAGCTTGTGTAATTTGAATAGGTATAGTTAATTGGTCTTTAATCATACTTTTTACAATTTAGGACGCATTACATGGCCACTGATTACAATTATGTGAAATAATTATAATTTATCTTCTACTGAAAACTAGTTAACTCCATTTTGGTTAATTTATTTTCTTTTAATTTATTTTCTTGTTAACAGAACGCATTGTTGAAAAAAGAAGAAGGGTGAGATTCAGTTTTCTGGTGCTGAAGATGTTCTGACAACGGCTTTGGAGAGTCGTGAGCATTCTAGGAGGGTTCGGGCTGTTAGAGGGTACATCACTCCAAAGCAATACTTTAATTTGCCGAGAGAGCCAAAGTTTCGAATCACAAAGGCAGAGTTGATGGCCCGTGATCGACAAAGGGATGAACTGCTTGAAAAAAAACGCAAGCTCTCGAGGCAGAGATTGATCGCTTGAAGTCAGTGATCGAAAGTGGAGGTACTTTTCACTCTCCAATGCCGTTTGAAAAGGCAAGTTTCGATCCGGAAAAGGATAAGAAATGAAGTCAAATCCACCATTTGTAAGAGGAGTTGTGTTGGTATATGAAGATGATGACTGTGTTTTTACAGATGGCCCAACTAGGCCTTCACCTCCTGGAAGTCACATAAGTTATTTTAATTTTGTGTGCAACCTTGTGATTTATCTTACTAAGGTAAATCATTGTTACCTTAATTTTTTAATTTTGTGTATTTAAATATTATAGGCCCAACGATCTTGTGAGCTATCTATCGAGAGACTAGAGAATAAGGTTGCATTTGGTATGGTATATCCTCGCGAGGATAATTTAACTGATTTGGTACATGGAGTTGATATACCAATTGGACATCAATGTGTCTCCATTGATGGCCTTATAAAACCAGATGCCTTGCTTCCAGCTGAGACACATAGTAATGATATGATGACTGTCCGCGATGCTCTAGGATCTTTTTTGGCATGGCCTGAGGAATTAATTAGCTACACAAATGTTGCGGTATGATGAATAATATATATGTATAATATTGTCTGAATTTTGAAATTAAATTATTCAATTCAAGATATTAAAAATTAAGTGGTATGTACATTTTATTTTGATTTTATATTATCATCAAGTGCAAAAAAAAGAAAGGCCCCGAACAAGTGCTGAAAAAATAAAAAAGAATGACGGGTTGCAGGATTTGAAAGCACAATTTTTTCAAGCAAAGCCAGGTGCGAAAGTGCCAAAGGGCTTTAAGTTGTTGTATAAACATGCAACGACATGGATGAAAACTACCGGGGTCAGTATCCAAGTTCGATATGAGCCGAATGTGTTTGGACATGAAAAAACAATTTATTTGTTGCATGAGAATGTTGTGTCTTTATTGGAGTTTGAAATGTTGGGCCAAGCAGTAGTTGCAAGTTACATGGCGTAAGTTACCTTTTTTTCTTTTTAATGATCATTTCTTTTTAATGTTTGTAATTTTTCAGAACTTGCATTTTAATATCAGCACTCTTTCGATAGGCACTTGCATTCTGAGATTAGTGAAATACCAGAACTGGCCGAGACATTTGCTTTTATTGACCCAGGATCCACATATCACGTGAATGTTGATTTTGAAGCATGCATTTTAAACCGGTTGAGAGCGGGTAACCCGGATCGCCTATTCTTTCTTCCGCATAATCAGAAGTAAGTACTTATTGTAATACTGGAAATTAAAAACATGGATAGTACAGTACAAACTTCTATGTGATGTGTCCTATCTGTCTTTGTTTTTTGTGTGAAAATAGTATGCATTGGATTTTGGTCGTTATCTGGGAAGGGGAAATATATATTCTGAATCCACTACCTCACCCGACACAATTTTCAGAACTAGAAAATGCGTTATCAAGGTAATTTTTTATTAACGTAACAGTTTGGTATAATTGCATGTTCATTTCTGTACATTGTATGAGATTTTATATTTTTTATGCAGGGCTTTGAAAAGTTACAACTCTGAAACCGGCAGGGGCAACAAGATGGCCAAGGCAAAGTTTCTTAGTGTAAGTACAATAGATCGAGTGCCTAATATTTGTGCTTATTTGACATGCCTGATTTGTCTTTTAATTAATGAAATAGGGATCTCCCAAATAACCCGGCGGGATTGAATGTGCGTATGTAATAATGCGATACATGAAAGAAATTATCGATGATGACAAGTTGAATTTTGCTAAAAAGGTATTACTTTGACGCTTCCAGTTTGCTATATACTGAGATATGATTACTTTTCGATATGGTTACTTTTCATTCATGTACTGAATTTTGTTTGTTTGGAATTTGTAGTGGTTGGCCAAGACTCGATCGTGTTACAGCATTGACCAGCTAGATGAAGTTCGAATTGAGGCCCTACAGTTCATCCAAGAGCATATATGATCAATTCTTGTACTCAAGGTCTTTTCTTTTGCGTAGTCATACATTTGTTAATTTAGACGGTTTTGTGTATTAAGAATGTAAGTGTATGAATGCTAGGGTTGGTGTATAGGTTTGCAAATGCTGGGGGTTGTACATTTGGTAATGTAGATTCTGTAGTTTTTGAATAATTGATGCAGATGATGGGGTTGGTGTTGGTGATTTTTGGATGATTGATGCAGATGATGGGGTTGGTGGTTTTTGGATGATTGAATGGTTAAATGTATGAATGATTGACTGGTTGGATTTGTATGGATGCTTGTTATTCCAATGTTTTAGTTTTGGTTATGTAGTAAAGGACATCGGTTTTATTTATAACAAATGTCTATTAGTAACGAGTACATCGCTTTTTTAGAAAATTAGTGATGTAAAACTTTACACAATTTAGTCTATAAATTTCTTACACATCACTTTCAATTAAGAAAAGCTGATGTCAAAAAAGATAATGTACATCACTTTAAGGTAAAAAACTGATGTCAAAGAAATCCAGGTTCAAGTCTCAATGAAACATAGAAATCACTTTGTTTAAGATAAAACTGATGTCAAGTGACATTATAAACATCACTTTTAACCAAACAAAACTGATGTCAAAAAACGCAATGTACATCAGTTTCAGACAAATAATTGATGTGAAAGACTAACATGTTCAAGTCTAAATGATACATAGACATCACTTCATTCTAGAAAAAACTGATGTCTATATGCTAAATTAGACATCACATTTCATTAAAGAAACAGATGTTTAATATGCCATTTTACATCACCTATGTCAAAATTATCGATGTTTTTGTGATAAAAAACATAGCTCAATATATGTTTAATATATTTTAATAGGTGTAATTTAGTTATTAAATAATTTTGTTATAGCATTTTTTGAAAAAATCATCACATAGACATCAGTATTTTTCACTAAAATCGATGTTTTTGTGACAAAAAACATAGCTAATGATGTGTTTAACATGTTTAATTAGGTGTAATTTAGTTATTAAATAATTTATTTATAGCATTTTATGTAAATAATCAACATATAGACATCTGTTTTTTAACTAAAATCGATGTCTAATCGAGTATAGACATCGGTTATCCACCGATGTCTAGAATAGACATCACCGACATCAACATCGGTTGTGAAACAGCATAGACATCGGTCAAAAAGTGATGTCTATGGACTTTTTTCTTGTAGTGATCGGCCATTACCAACGGCACCTATACTAGGGAAACACACTAAAAGATCAGGGTAGTTCCCGAATCCTCAAAACATGCCCAGGGGTGAACGCTTCGAACCTCGACCTAGACTCTTAAACTTGCTCCTCTAGATGTGAGTTGCTGATTCACGACCCTCTATACACCTTGTACACCTATTCCGAGCAGCTATTCCTAACCTAAAGCTGGGAAGCAACCCTGTACTCTGATACCAACCTGTGATGGGCCTCAACCCCGAGGGTCAGGAGTTGACAATCACTAACAATATTAAACTACAATGATAATACATTCAACTCACTTTTATTCAATATAAATAACCCCTTCAACAAGAATCCTTTTCCAGGTTCAACTATAATTTAGGTTACAACACGTTATTACAACCTGACTTATCGAAAATAACCTTGACATAACTAGTATTTTACAGCAACTCACAGACCACACTTGGTCGAACACAACACACTCAGAGGAGCTCAACACAGGAGGAACCGGAAACTGGCCCTTACCAAAACAACAACATCTCGTAGGCATCTGTAATGCGATAATATACAAACATATTTGTCAAGAGTGAGTGGATCAATTGCTCAGCAGTACCACTATATGAATATTATACCAAAACAGTTTATGATAAAAAATTGTAGGAACAGAAATCACAACTTGTAAGTAGAAATAGGTAAACACGAAGTGTAAACAGATGAAAACTGATGAACTGTTGAAAACTGGATATCAATAGCTAGCATGCCTCTATAAAACATCTCATTAACTATGATGTGTAAATACCAGAGTTAAAGTTTAGCATGCTACTTTCATTTCAAATCTTCGTTCCATCACAGGAACCATAAAACCATTTATCCGTTACGGGGACCCAAAATCACTTGTTCCGTTACGGGAACCATAAAATCACATTCAGATATAAAAGTATTGGATGATCCCTGGTGAGACAGCTGATCAGGGCTATCTCCATAGGACAACTCTATCTTGGCCATCCTATGAAATTTGTTTCCGGAACTCAGAGACTAGCTAGGTCCCTATCACACTCGGCTGGTGGTTATAACAGGGTGCACAACCACTTTTCCTCTTACACTATCTTCCTGGCCATTACGGGCCCTTGCGCACACTCATCCAATTATGTGATCCATTTTATACAGTTTTCCAAATTCACTTACCTATCTCTTTTCAAAATAATTCTATCACAACATATTTTCCAAAACATTTCATTTATTCAAAGTTTACAGATAGGTATTTTCAGAAGTTACTTTTCCCCCAAAACACAAGTTAACAAAAACAATTCCAAACCCAGGGGATACGTAACTTAAAAGCATTATGTTCCAGTACATAAATTTAAATCAACAATTATTGCATATATTACCTGATCCATAAAGATATGGTCAGGGGTACTTGCCTCAATACGCTTTAACAAACTATTTTCTGGCTGGCTTTGCACCGATCGGGATGCTAAGACTTTCGACTGAAACCTACAGGAACCGAAATACCCTAAATTAGATGTCCGAATATGCTTGACTATCCTCACTAACAATCTACCCGTACGTTAACAAACCCAATTCGTAATATACTCAATATAATAATACACGTATCAATTAGGGTTTATGTCCTCGAAAGTCGGTTCAGTGTTCATTTTCAAAAATATATATATTTGTCCTTTTTTCGAATTTAGGGTTATCAGTTTCGCAAAGTATTTTATCACAACACATAATCAGGTTTTGTATAAAGTACTCATATATAACCGATCGACGTTTCGATAGTAATTGGGTACGACCTCGTATTTCCGTAATTTAATTTTTCAGAAATCGGGTAGCACCTCCTTCAATCAATCACAACCACCATCAACCACAATCCAATTCCCAACCACCGATTTCAGTCCACAATGTCAATTCGCAAATTCACAAACACCAATTAAATACACTTATTAATCATTATTACCCATATTTTTATGTTTTAATTCGTATTTTATAATTTTAGTAGTGTTTTGTATTTTAAAATCGCATTTTGTATTTTAAATCGTAAGGCTCAGAAATATTCATCATAGCCCACCGTCGGCTCGCCGATGCTCATTGCCGACGGTGGCGAAATCGCGGGTACCCGATAAAGTCAGGTTTCCAACACAGATTTCACCGATATAACCTTCGAATAATTAAATAATTATTTGAATAATCATCACAATTTTATTCGAATATTTCATGAATAATCCTAATAAATCAGATTAATCAATCAACATCACATAGCATAACATGAGCAACAGAAACCGCATCAAACAAACACATAGAAGCATGCACCATGCGCCACCGCCTCGCCGGAAAGCAGCGAGGGGTGGCGGCAGAACAAGGGGAAACAACAGGGCAGGCGGCACAAAGACACACACATGACACACAAGCTACAATTGCTAAAAAAGGACTGAATAAATGACAGGAACAAAAAGGGGAGCAGGGCGGCGATTCCACCGGAATAAAGAGCAGAGCAGCGGCAGCTTACCGGAGCCGGAGGAGAACATAAGCGGAAAGAAAAGAAATCAAGGAGGATTGATAGACAGGAGATTCGAGAAACACCCGAGAAAATCGATTGAAAGAGAGAATCAATTGAAAGAGAAGTCGGCAAAGGGATTAGAAGGAGAGAGAGAGAGAGCTGAGATAGAGATGAGAGAGGAGGGGGGGTTACAGGGGAGGGTTTTATTTGTGTGTGTGTTTTTTTTAATATTCGCAACACCTACTCTGAAGTGCCCGCACCACGAAACTTATACCTTAACGAGCAAATTACGAGTAAAAATAATTCTAAAATTTTACCAAAATAACTTTAAAATTATCGCAATAATAAACAATTAACTAAACAAAATTTTCAAGATTTTTAAATCATTTTTAAGATGTACCCTGAATTCACATTTTTACAAATAAACGAAATAACGCGCGGGTCAAATAAATCCCAAAATCTCCAAAATAATTTTAAAAATTCTTGAAATATTCCAAACTTAATAAAATATGAATTTCATAATTTTTGAAGAATTCTAGAATTAAATACTAATTTTTACAATTAAATGCAATCAGAAAATCATTTAAAGATAAATAAATAATAAAATATTGGTTTCTAAATTTTATAAATTCTTAAAAATAATAAATAAAATTATAAAGCGATAAAAATGATTTTAGAGACAATCCAAATATTTATGGAAATAAATTTTGAATAAAATCACCTATAACTATAAAACAAAATAACACATTGTCACAACTAATTACACAATTGATCCTCGAACACCAACAATCACACATAATTAATAAAAATATTAAAAAAATAATATCCAGCTGACAGAACCCATACACATAGTTTATTTATTTAATTATTTAGTAATTACCTATATAAATAATACTAAAATGTACGAGTCGTTATAGAATGTCAACTTCCGTGGCTCTGAATACGGTCCCCAACGCCTGGGTAAGGTCCTGTGTAAACCAACTATGGATGTCATACATCGCATCCATCCTCCTCATCAAGCGCCTATACTGCGTTGAACTCATACCAGCACTGCTCTGTGCTTCCTCCTGCTGCTGCTGCTGCGACCCCGAAGGACCAGCCTACACACCCAACTGAGCTCTCCATAATGCTCTCCTAGCCTGCGAAGAACCTCCAGTATACGTCTGATCAGCTGATTGGTCACCCGACAGATGGTCATAAGAATAACCAAGCCATTAGGATCAGGCTTCCCACCGTACCACTCCTGCATCACAGCTATCATCAAACTATAAATTGGAGCACTAGGAAGCTGCATCTGCTCATGTGCAGGCTAATGAACTCCAACCGCCATACACAGCTTCGTCACAATGGACGCATAGGGAATAACCCCCGTAGTGCTCCCTCGCAAGAACCTCACAATACCCTGATGAATCACCATCCCAAGATCCAAATAGTCTCCCTGAAGAATCCCCTACAACAACCGTGCACGCTTCACAGTAACATCATACACTTGAGAAGATGGCATGACGTTGGAATAAATAAAGGAATTTCATGCACATGCAAACCTGTTCATGCACGAGGCATGGAAAGTGGCATACTCGTTCGTGCCCTTCTTGAACTTCTAGTGAGTCTTAAGTACACACAGGGTAGCAACGATCAAATCCAAGCTAAAATCATCCCTCGTCTTCTCATTCCAATTCTCCTACTCCGGCTTCCTCTCGGGCTACTTAATCACCCTCCCAATTGCCTCTGCACTATACCCCCGCCGTCAACACCCTCACCACAGAAAAACCGTTCTTCTCTGCCTTTGCATTCATGTAAAACTCGCGAACCAAACTCATAGGTACCGCAGCGGGTGCCTCACAAAAAGCTATCAACCCCATCTCTGCGATCATCTCCAACAACTTACCATCCCCCGATGGCAGAAAACCTCCCTCCTTGGATATGGGCTTTGAAAGAAGCCTCGCATACTCCGCCTCAGCCTCCGGAGTTAAAAACCTAGGCCTCACACCACCAACACTTGATAAATAGGTAGTGTTGCTGCTAACTTGGGTTCCTTGTCTTTTGGGTGCCATTGAAAGTGAATAAGTTTGAATAAGAGATGTGTGTATAAGAGAGATTTGAGAGATTTGTGTTTGAGAATTTGAGAAGTGATGGAAGAGTTTGTGTATAAGTGTGTGTATATATAGGGATTTGGGACAGAATTAGTTATGGAAAAGAAGTGGGAATTGATTATGGGAATAATGGTAGTAATGGGGTTGATTGGAATTGATTTGGAGAGGGAAATATGGGAAGTGGAGGAGGAAAATTTAGGTGCAAGCTGTTTTTGTTTTTAATTTCAATTTTTTTTCTGATTTTTCAGCTTCAGGGGGCCAGCACGGGTGCGCCGTGCTTCTGTCAATTCAGCACGGCCGCCCCGCCAAGAAGCGTGGGCGCGCACTGTATCTAAAAATCAGCGCGGCCGCCCCGCTTCTCAGCGCGGGTGCGCCGTGCTACTGCAGTTGACACTCAAAGATTTTCTTTTTCTGATTTTTTTATGTTTTTCTCCTTTCTTTCTTCTTCCTCTACCTACTAATGTACAACAAACTTGGGTTGCCTCCGAAGAAGCACTTGGTGTACGTCGTTAGCTTGACGTTAGAAATTTGAGATCAAGTTGACAATAAACGACACTAACCACCTCACGGTTTTCCGTATCCCTATAGTAATGTTTCAACCTTGTCCATTCACCTTGAATGCTTGGCCTGGATCATTCTCAAAAATCTCCACCTCTCCATGTGGAAACACAATTTTGATAATAAACGGCCCTGACCACCTCGAATTCAACTTTCCAAAAAAAGACGGAGACGAGAGTTGAATAACAGAACTTGTTTCCCCGACACAAATGATTTGAGCACTAGACCCCTATCGTGCCACCTCTTGACTTTCTCCTTATACATTTCGTTGTTCTCATATGCTTGAAGCTGAAACTCATCGAGCTCATTCAATTGAAGCATTCGTTTCTTACCAGCTGCATCCAAATCAAGGTTTAACTTCTTCAAAGCCCAATATGGTTTGTGCTCGAGCTCCGCAGGCAAATGACACCCCTTACCATAAACCAATTAAATCGGTGACATACCTAACGAAGTCTTATATGCTATTCGATACGTCCAAACAGCTTCATCTAGCATCAAAGACCAATCCTTCCTTGATGGACACACAACCTTCTCTAGAATACGCTTGATCTCTCTGTTAGACACCTCAGCTTGACCATTCGTCTGAGGATGGTAGGCTGTAGCAATGTGATGATTTACATTATATCTTTGCATCATAGTAGTGAACTTGCGATTACAGAAATGCGATCCCTCATCACTGATTATGACTCTTGGAGTCCCAAACCTTGTGAATATCTGCTTATGAAGAAAATTTAGCACTACTTTCGCATCATTTGTTGGAAAAGCCTTGACTTCAACCCATTTTGAAACATAATCAACTGCCAACAAGATATACTGATTATTACAAGATGAGATAAATGGCCCCATGAAGTCAATTCCCCAAACATCGAAGACTTCAACTTCGAGAAGCACATTAAGAGGCATCTCATCCCTCTTAGATATATTACCCACACGCTGGCAGTGATCACACTTCAAAACAAACTGATGCGCATCTTTAAACAAAGTAGGCCAGAAGAATCTCGCTTGAAGGATACGAGCTCCTGTCTTCTCTCCACCATAGTGGCCTCCACAAACAGGCGAATGACAGTCTCGTAAGATCCCCCCCGTTTCGCTGTACGGATTATATCTCTCGATGCTCTGGTCAGCTCCTTGCCTAAACAAGAATGGCTCATCCCACATGTACCACTTCACCTCATGAAGAAACTTCTTTCTTTGAGCAGAAGACAAGTCTGAAGGCATGATATTACTCACAAGGTAGTTCACAATATCTGTGAACCACTGTATGTCCTCTTGTACTCCAAACAACTGCTCATCGGGAAAAGACTCATTTATCAATTTCTTATCCTGTGAAGTTACACTTGGATCTTCTAAACGAGAGAGATGATCAGTGACTTGATTCTCAGTACCTTTCTTGTCCTTGATCTCTAACCCAAATTCCTGAAGTAAAAGAACCCATCGAATCAGTCTAGGCTTCGAGTCCTTCTTTGAGATGAGATATCGAATAGCAGTGTGATCAGTGAAAACTATCACCTTCATCCCAAGAAAATAAGATCGAAACTTCTCAAAATCGTAGACAATAGCCAATAGCTCTTTCTCTGTAGTAGTATAGTTCAGTTGAGCACCACTGAGGGTCTTACTAGCATAGTAGACCACATGAAATATGTTGTTCTTTCTCTGTCCAAGAACTGCTCCAACTACATAGTCACTTGCATCGCACATCATCTCAAAAGATTCATCCCAATTAGGTGCAGTTATGACTGGTTCCGTGATCAAACTCTTCTTTAAGATCTCAAAAGCAGCAAGGCACTCATCATCAAACTTGAAAGGGACATCTTTCTCTAAAAGATTGCACAAGGGTTTATTGATTTTATAGAATTCCTTGATGAATCGCCGATAGAAACCCATATGACCAAGAAAGTTGCGAACTCCCTTAACAGAAATTGGTGGAGGAAGGTTTTCGATAACCCCTACCTTGGCTTTGTCCACCTAAAGACCTTTACTAGAGATCTTGTGCCCAAGAATAATGCCCTATCGCACCATAAAATGACATTTTTTCCAGTTGAGAACCAGATTGGTCTCAACACACCTTTTAAGAACGACATCAAGATTCGCAAGCATTCGTCAAAAGAATCACCCAACACAGAGAAATCGTCCATGAACACCTCCACATTCTGACCAATAATGTCAGAGAAGATAGCCAGCATGCATCTCTGAAATGTGGCAGGTGCACCACACAACCCAAAAGAAACTCTTCTGAAGGAAAAAGTACCAAACGGACAAGTGAAGGTAGTCTTTTCCTGATCTTCTGGAGCAATACAAATCTGATTATAGCCCGAATAGCCATCCAGAAGATAATAGTACCCATGCCCAGCCAACCTGTCAAGCATCTGATCAATAAATGAAAGAGGGAAATGATCCTTCCTTGTGGCTTTGTTCAGCTTCCTGTAATCCATGCAAACTCTCCACCCCGTGATTGTTCGAGTAGGAATGAGCTCATTTTTTCATTAGCAATAACGGTGATACCTCCTTTCTTCGACATACACTGAACTGGACTCACCCAAGAACTGTCAGATATGGAATAGATGATCCCTGCATCTAGCCATTTGAGGATTTCTTTTTTCACAACTTCTTTCATGATTGGATTAAGCCTTGTCTTATGCTCAACAGTAGGCTTGCTACCTTCCTCTAGCAGAATTTTATGTATACAATAAGAAGGGATGATTCCCTTGATATCTGCTATAGTCCATCCAATTTCCGACTTGAACTCTCTCAGAATCCTTAAGAGCTTTTCCTCATCACTCCCTGAAAGGTCAGATGCAATAATAACAGGCAAAATAGATGCTTCACCTAAAAAAGCATACCTTAAGTGTTCAGGCAATGGTTTAATCTCAAGTGTGGGAGCTTCCTTAATAGATGTCTTGTAATAACCCCAATTTTTGGATTTTTTTTTTTGAAACCCTTATGAATAGTGTTTTTGCTGAATGAGAAAACTTTTCATGCCACACTATGTAGGGGTTCTGTTATGGATATTCTGAGATTTTATTAGTACTCTATATGGTATATAAGTGTATGTAAAGATCGTCAGAATCCAATTCCGAACACTTTGATTTTTTTCCCCAGAAATCCACTATATACGAAAAGAATTGAGTATAAGGTAACAAGATAAGAAGTATTTAAATTAAAGGATTATAAGATAGGATCATAAAAGGAATATAATATATTGAGAAAGGTTAAGGGAACCTAAGTAATAAGATCCCGGGTATGATCCCTCAAACGATAAACAAAAACGAAAGTTAAGCGAACCGTTTAACAGATCAGTGGTCATTAGGCAAATAATTAGGAAGTTAATCAAAGAGATTAGAGGGGATGATGTCATCCAACCAATGGGAAGAGGACAAAGAGGGAAGGATGACACCACATGATGACATAAGCATGACATAGGAGGGAAGGAAGTGTGGTTGAATTATAACCACACAAAATCAAGGTTAATTAGGTAATTAACCTAAAACAACTCAAAATTCAACCAACCAAGCAAACATTTCATTTTTTTTCACCAAAAAAAACACAAAAACTCCTCCATTTTCAAGGAAGCTCTCGGCTTCTTTTTTTCAAAAATGAAGATCCAAGCTCCACCACTTACTATTTGGCAAGGTATTTATCTAAGCTTCCCCATGGATAGTTACATACTTCCTATAAGTTTAAGCTTCTAATTCCAAGCCAATCTTTTTCTATAAATCAAGGAAGAAGATGGTGAATAGTACTTTCTTGAAATTAATTTTTGTGTTCTTGATTTCTTTGAAAGAACAAGCTTGTAGGAGGTTAGATTAAGGCTTCCATGGGCATTCCAAGGATCTTTCATAGATTAAAAGCTTCAAGGAAGGTATAAACTCCAAACCCTAGCTTTAGTTTTGAGTATTTAGGAATGGTTATGAGTAGTATAGTATATGTGAAGCATGAAGCTTGTTTGTTTAGAGTTTGGGTTGTAGTGGTAGTGGTATGAATGTTGAATCTTATGATTTGGTTAAAGAATGTAGTATAGTTTAAATTCAAGTTTTAGGACTAAGTAAATTGATTATAATGTGTTGATTTGGGGCTGTTGTAAAGTAATATGGATGGAGTTTTGATTGGGTTGTGATTGTGGATGGATTTGTGGTTGTTTTGAATTGGTTTAAATTTGGGAAATCGCGTAAATATAGCCGTCGTAATGTCCGAATTACTTTAGACTGCTTTTGTTCATAAAATTAGGACCCGAGAACCCCCTGCTAGATTTTGACCATTGCCATGTTTAGATAGTTCATGTTACGAGCTTCATTTTGGTATGTAGTTCGTTTGATTCCGATGTACGGTTTAGGAGAAACGGCCGTTTTAAGTAACGACGTTTCACGAATGAAACATTACCCCTCGCCTTACTTTGAAACATAGGTTAAAGACCAAAAAGGGTTAATTAATGTATGAAACAATTATGGCAAGTGTGTTAGGCAGTTGGTAAGACACTCGCGAAGGAATCGCCTTAAAACTCGTAATGGTTAAATTATTAAAAATGGTGGAGCCGAGGGTACTCGAGTGACTTAAGAGAATCAGTAAGCGCAAAACGAGCGTTAGAGTCTAAGTTGGTTAGAGTATAGATTTACAAGTGACTTTGGTTTAATTCCAACTTACTTGTTGTTTATAGGTTACCAGACTCGTCCCGAGCCATTCGTAACCCCCGGTCGCTCAGACAAGTTTTCTATCCGTTATACTGTTGTTGTGATGTATACATTTGTACATGCATTATCTTGTGATAGATGCATAATGGTTATTTAGAAAATTCTTGCGATATATTGTAGCATGTGATATGGTATATATGGATGCCTGTTTCATATTCTTGAAATATATATCTGTTGGTTCAGTTGATAATACCTATGCTAGAGAATTGCGGTAATTTGCATATACCCTTAGTATAGGGACCCAAAGGTGAAAACATTTTCTAAAACCGGGAGTCGAGGATCCCGAGGAGATTTTATATATATATATATATATATATATTTATATATATGTATGGTTATAGTTTTCAAAACTATTAATCGAATAAGGTTTATTCGATAACTTTATATTATTTATTGAATATTACTTGAATATTCATTCGAGGACTTATGACTCCTTTATATTATTTATTGAATATTATTTGAATATTTATTCGAGGACTTATGACTCCTTTATATTATTTATTGAATATAATTTGAATATTCATTCGAGGGCTTATGACTCAGTTCATATTATTTGATGAATATTATTTAAATATTCATTTGAGGATGTATGACTCCGTTATTTTATTTAATGAATATTATTTATAATATTCATTCGAGGTATTATGACTCCGCTTATTATTTAATAATATTCTTTATTTTATTAAAGAATAATGTGTCGATAATCAAACTTACTTTTGATTATTCAAATAAAGATATTACTTTCGTATAAGTATATCTTTGGTTATTTAAGAGTCATTTCAAGTATAAGTTTTACAACATCTACTTCAATTATTTTTATAAAGATTATTCTTTATGGGAATATTTTTAAATAATAATATTCAGATATTTTTATATATTGGGACTGATTTATTTTATTAAATCAGCATCACTCCAAACATTCTTAAAAATGTTTTCGAGTCTTCAAAATGATTTTTAAAAGTTAGAGCGGATCCCAAAACTCATTTTTATATTTAAGATCCTCCTTTCGAAGGGGATTTAAATACTCGCTCAAATCCTGAGGGATCCGGCTCTGTGGTGTATTTTATATTCGCAACAAGGTTGCTATTCTGATAAAAGAGTTTTTTATTACTTACCCAACACTCGGGAAGTAAAATTCTTGGAACAAGTTAATCCATTAACAGGCATCGCCTGGGAAATATCGGTGAGTTTTCCTTTCCAACTAGATACGATTTCTTGGTGGAGCCGTATCAACAAGTTTCTACTTGGGGAAAGTGGGGACGAGCTTTACGTTTCAGAGTCATGGATTTCATCTGAACTAGGAGTGGCGTAAGTGGTCGAGTAGCGCCGGCCTAGCCTTATTATATTGGCCCAAATGGCCTGGAAGTTCCGCTAAGGCGGTCCATTCCTTAGGAGTTCAGTGTTCGGTTGATAAGTAAATCCGACAGGTTCTCCTCTACATGTAGAAAATGGTGGGGTTGCACTACTACGACTGATCATCGTAAGTGGTCTTCCTGGCGCGGCAAACTCCCGTAATGAGTTCATCATCCAATTGGAAATTTCTGCAACACTACCCAGAGCACTTCGATAGAAAGGCTACGGTTGGACGATTGTTGAGTGTTGGCAGGGTCAAGTTTTCAAAATGATGTTTGCATCAAATGAAGTATCTCGTAACTTCATTTTATTTTGATGATATTTTAAAGATTGAATCTATTCAAGTATTATCGTGTAGTCTCATCTATGTGATGAACTTTTGAACTAATTATAACTTGAACGGTGGTAGTTCAAGTAGTATTTGGAAAAGATATAAGTATATTGGAGTATCTTGTAACTTCATCTTTTAAACTTATATCTAGTAAATGATTAGCTCATGCATGTCAAAGATTTTCAGAAAAACGTTGAGACAAGGTTAGATATATGAGATCACCTTGCAACGATAGTTTTATACAATTATAAACTGGAACTCTGTGTATATTATGCATGGAAGAGGACTTCCAAGATTTTGAAAAGTATATATGTATATATACTGAATATTTTGCGACTTCATCGCATTAAGGTATCAAACTTGGTTCATTTCTTTTGACCAAGACTTTCATGAGTACTATGAGAAGGCTCATATATTGTTAATCATTATACATATTATTTTGGTGGGCTTGCTGCTCACCCTTGCTTTCTTCTTTCATCACACAACAACAGATAGAAAAGATGAAAAGGACCAAGCTCCCGATTCGCGAGCGGATAGGAAACGTTCTGCAGTTTCCTATAGGCGTTGATATCGCTGTAGCTGAGGTAGGAACTACCAATAGGCTAGGCTTTCAACTTTCGATGTACCAGATTTATGTATATTTATGAATTGTAATGATGGCAAAGAAAATTTAAATTTATTCAGAAAACCTTTTAAGGTATATTGGCAGATAATTGTGGAATAAAATGACTTGTGATTATTTTTGGATGTTCATCTCTGAGACTATAACTTGTGGTGTGTGTGTTTATTGTGGGGTCACAGTACAGAGTAGTTGATTAATTATTAAGATTGGGTGTTATTAAGGGAAATGGAACTCGTGACAACCCGGATCCCCGACCCCGGATTTGGGGGTGTTACAGAAGTGGTATCAGAGCTAAGCGTTATAAACCTCAGAGATGATGTGACGTTAAGATAATAACTAAGATAATAAGAACTCTTGCCAAGTTCATAGTCGGGCTACCTAACGTAGTACTGACGGTTAAAACCCTTATGGGAACCCTTATAAATATCGTGATAGAAGCGTAGTTCGTTATCGTATATGGTAGCGGGACTCCGAACCCTGAGGTTGAGGAGCAACAACGCGATGATGTTTTATTACTAATTGGGGATCGGATTGTGGATCCGATAGAGCATCCTAACGCAGGACCGGATGATGTTCATATTGAGGATGTAGCGGTTGAGGATGTTGTCCTAGAAGGGATTGTTGCTGAGGAGGATCCCGTGGAGGATCCTGACAAGAATGAATAAAGGACCACTGAGGAATTGATGACCATGGTTAGGGAAACTACCAGAGGTAGGATTGGCCGGTCACTACCGGAGGTTCGTTCAAGTTTGTAAAGATAGTAGCCCCTTTAACGCGGCTTACTCCTAAGACTGAGAAGTTCGAATGGACAGAGAAATGCGAGAACAACTTTTAAGAACTGAAGCAAAGGTTGGTGACATTCCCTATGTTGGCGTTGCCGGATGAAAAATGAGATTTTGTGAAGTGTAGTGACGCTTCGCATAAGGAATTAGGGTGCTTCATATACAGCACAACAAGGTAATCGCGTACGTGTTAAGACAATTAAGGGAATATAAAATTCGATATCCCCACCCATGAGCTTGGGCTCATGGCAATAGTTTTGCCCTAAATATTGGAGGCACTACTTGTATGGAGAGAAGTGCGAGATTTACCTAAGCCATAAGTGCTCTAGTACATTTTTACGCAGAAAGAGCTCAACATATGCCAAAGGAGGCGGCTAGAGCTAATCAAGGATTACGATTATGAGATTCTTTATCATCCAGGGAAAGTCAAAATGGTGGCTAATGCCCTTAGTGTAAAGGAGAGACTCAAGATGATAATGTCTTTGGGAGAGTTGATAAGAGATTTTGAGAAAATGGAAATAGATATGAAGGTAACCGGAGCCGGTACCGAAAAGCTGTTTGAGATTGCAACACAGTCCGAATTATCGGAAAAGAACATATTGTGCCAGAAAAAGTGATCAAGGAAGGCAAAGAGCCAACAATTAGATAAAAGATTAATACCGAGAAAGATGAGAAAGGAATAATGAGGTATTCCTACAGAATTTGGGTTCCAAATGTTCAAGAGCTTAAAGATGAGATCTTAGATGAAAGCTAGTTTGAGGAATAAGATTTAGAGCAAAACCTGAACGTGATAGTCAGGGAGGTCGCCATCAAGATAGAATGAACCCATAACATAATGAAGTGGAAAGTGAGGATTTAAAATGTATAAGATAACCCCAAGTATGGGAGAAGGATGAAACATTTCATACTAAGGAAACAGAAAGTCGAGTAAGGAAAGGAGACCCGAGACGGCACTCCTATACGACAATTTATGGACCTTTCTAGACAGAACTTAGACTATTATCCCCAACCACCACCCTGAGGAAACAATGTAGTGGGAAATTCTTTCAGGACCTTTAAGTCGCTAAGCTCTCAGAGTTCCAAGGAACAAGCTGAACCCGTCGAGGCAAAAGCCTGGCTAAAGGAAATAGAGGAATCATTTGAGATTCTAAATGATTGACGAATCATAAAAGACTGTTTCTGTCACTGACCCTCCTAAGAGAGAGACCACCCACTGGTGAAAGGCCAAGGAAGGCACGAAGCAAGAGATTATAATAAACTGATTTAAGTTCAGTCAATTGTTTTCAAGAAAGTACTTCCCAAGGTTATGGAGATAGTGTAAAAGCTTTAGAGCCAGAACAAAGGCAGACGAGTATGATGAATCATGAATCTAAGTTGTAAAAGTTGTCAAGATTCGTTCTGAGGACATGAATCCAGAATGACGGGATGTTTGAAATCGATGCTTATGTTGGGTTGGTTCATGAAATAATGATAAGAGAAAGGAAAATAAAAAGAAACTGAAATGGAAAGGAATATAAAGGCAATAGAGTTTGAGGAATGATAATGAAGTTGGGTATGAGGAAACCCTAAAGACTCGTAGAAATAGAAATAGAAAAGTATGTAATCTTCAGGATGAGGGTGATTCACCATAAGTTAAATTGATGGTTGAAGGCATAAGAGATACATATATTTTATCCCCTGTAAGTTGGGAGGATTCGAGGAAACCCTGAGATAGTTCGAAGAATAAATAATGAGACGCGGATGGACTAAGGAGACAAGTAAGTAAGAAATTAGGAAAATTGGATGAAGGAAGTGACCTTCAAGAATGTGAAGTGTAAGATCGGTGGCTCGATACCCAGAAAGGGAGACACCAGGTATGAAAGATATCCCAGCATTGAGGTGACTGTTGAGATAAACGACAAAAGTAAATAAGGAATTATTAAGAAGAAGTTCACGTTGAACACGACCAATATCTTCCAGAACATCCTTGTTATCGTTACCAAATTAGGCAAGAAAAGCGGATAACCGTTGTTATCTTTTGGAGGCCATATTGATTGACCTCATTTTGAATACAGATGTTATTGTGAAATTAGGCATATACTATCGAGGTGGAAATGATTGAATAAGACACCCTTATCAGGGATATATGACTTGATTTATCCATGGAAGGATGCATGTACTTTTTAAAAAAAAAGGTGGAATTAAGGATAGAACATCGGTAACTTAAAACGAATCCTAGGGGAATGCATAAAGGTTGGCATTTCACCCTTAATAGGGATAGTATGAATTTTGACAGTATGAATTGGAAAGGATTAAGGTAATAACAACCTTTAAGGATCAGTGGAGAAATTTTTCAGAAGTATATAGACAATGGTTCTAGTATTAGTAAATGGTATTTTGATATGCCCTGTATCTAGGGAATACAGGAGGAACGATTGAAGGATAACCTTAAAGGTTTTACAAGGAAAAAGGTAATATTCAAAATTCTTAAGAATATAAATGTTGATAAAGGAAATATGACGTAATTATAATGATGCCAAGTGGGGCACGTGTTAAACCACGAGAAAGTATGGATCGAACCAGTAAAGGTCAAGATTGTTCAGGGCAATTAGGACCTAAGATAAAAGATGTCCTAAGTATGATCGAGAGTCAGTCGTGACAATGATTAACCTCTAAAGACTGAGGCAATAACTTATGGAAAAATGGTGATATTTTTTTTTATTTATTTACTCATCAGATATTAAAGAAAAGCATTTTCACATAAGCAGTGATTGAAATGAGGTAGAAAATTTATTTGGAGGTGGTTAAAATGGCATTGACTATAAGGAAATTTTACTATCAGGAAAGGCCAAAGAGGTGGCCGACACTTTAAGTGTAAGAGGATAATTACAGGCGCTCGTGCCAGATGAATACAGTGATAATGGTTGAAGCCGTAAAGGTTGTATTATGGTTTGAAAGATTGACATTCCTTCTGATGACTGTGCAATACCCAACCGTAATAGTAGTTTGGTATAGGTTTAATTTGTGTAATCGCCATGAGCGGGCTATTTATCTTAGAAGGTACTATCTTGAGAGTGAACCTGGACCATGTTTCAAAAAAAAAAAGGGGACTATGCGAACCTTTGAGTTAAGTCTTCTAATTAAGGCATATGATTAAGAATGGTACTAACCTGCTATCGTTGCTTTGATTGAAACTCTTCTGCAATTTTATCTGCTTCATGTCATGTATGTATGTCAGGATCAGGAGTGTTCTTCATGAATCAGGAATGGTGATTATGTTACCTCCTTAGAAGGATTTGATACGACATGTATGGACTCCGTATGGTTAGATATTAAGATTTCATGGAATGTGAATGACGACAGTAGGTCAGTAGTGGACCATAGTAATGCAGCAATGATTCTGCGAGTAATGAGCTGGTTACAACCGTGAGAGTTGTATTGGAATGGATGTTGAGATTGGGTACCACTAATCGGGTCATGGTAGTGTATAGGTTATCATTGATAGACTAATTAAGTAGAGTATCTACCTATTGAATATTTATTCCCTCTTATGCAAAGAGAGTCGTATTACTATATGAGGAAGGTTGCGGTGTAAGCATAGAATTCTAGTAACGATGATGTCTAGAATGAGATCCCAGATTCGATTTTCGATATCGAGGGAGTTTCAAAGGTGATTGTGTATAGGCTCGAGGAAGAGCCTGGGTCCATAGAATGATGGACGGATTAGCAAAAATATTTAGGCATGTGAAATACGATGCTATAATACTTGATGTTGATATAAATACATATATGTTTTGTTCTCCTATGACAGACCTCTATAGTTCAGAGGTAGATTCCAAGCCAGATATTTTATGGCAATATTTTTTTACATATATACAATTCTCTTCAGTTCGTTCTTTTCTCTTCTTTTCATTTCATGTGAGCTGAGAAGAACAACCCTTCCAGAAGGGGAGGTATTGCCGAATGACTATCTATCTTTGTGATAGAAGCCTAGTAGGATACCACATGTTGTTTAATTGCTTGTCAAGTACTAAAGGCTGGCCACCTTCTGTACTAACTATGCAATAGAACAAGTGTTCATGATCATAATGATCTCTCAACAAATTCCTTTACTTCTATATGATGGATCAAGCTTTCGAAGATGGAAGCAGCTAAAGGAAGTAGTATCAGTACGGTGGTATTCCGATTCTAACGCGTTCGTGATACTAAGGTTGACGTGGTTATTAAAAGGTTATAGAACGCTAACGAGCGAAAGTATAACCAGTATAATATTAGGAACAGAAGGTAGTAGCGATTACGAACTGGAAAAGAATGGGTATTGAGAAGAAAAAGCTCTAATGCTAAAAGCTATAATGAGAGTCTGTGCAATAGACTTGAAAGAAATTGGAATGATCACTTAACACGGATTGAGTTTTCTTACGACAATAGTCATATGTCATTATCGAGTTGTCGCCTTATGAGATCCTTGAGGGAAGACAATGTCGATCCCCCTTATGTTAGGATGAAGTTGTAGAGCGCAAGATGCTCGGACCCGCAGTAGTCCAAAGGACCAAGGATATAATAGACCTAATCAGAGGACGGCTGGTAGTAGCCCAAGATGGACATAAGAAGTATGTTGATTTGACACGAAAGGACAAGGAATAGGAAGTAGGGGACCTAGTGTTGTTATAGGTATTTCCTTGGAAAAGGAAGGATGAGGTTCAGAAAGAAATGAAAGCTAAGTCCACGAATTGTTGGACCCTTGGATATATTAAGACGTGTTGGGAGGATAGCATATGAGCTCGCCCTAACCCCGAACATGTAGCAGGTCGTAACGTGTTTCACGTATCAATGTTAAGGAAGTATAATTTAGATGCCAGATAAATAGGGGCATATGAGCGCATAGACATGCAACCCGACGTAACCTATATGGAGCAACCAGGAAGGGTCATAGAGTGAAAAGGAACAAGTGCTTAGGAGAAGGATTATCAAACTAGGCAGAGTTTGGTGGTGGGACCAGAATGTGGGAAAATTTACTCGAGAGTTAGTGTAACACCCCCAGATCCGGGGTCGGGGATCCGGGTCGTCACGATCTTTCTCTCCCCAATATCACTTCACTTAATTAATAATAATTAACCTCATGCTGTGACCCCACACTAACACACACCACAACCCGTTATAGTCTCAGAGATGAAATTGAAATAAGTACAAGTCTTTGAATCCGTAATTTAAAAGTTATTACAACCCAAAATGATTACTTAATAAGTTTACAATTAATTGCCATTATCTGCCACAAGTTATAATTATACATAATTGATTCTCAAAAGTAGATGGTCTGATCTACAATAGATCTACCTCTGCAGCTATAGCAGCTACAACATCAACGGGAAGACGCGGGACGCTTCCCACGCGCTTGCGCTGGGTCTGCTGGAGTCTGGCCATCCTTCCTAACTGTTGTTGTGTGATGAAGAAATAAAGCAAGAGTGAGCCTTACAGCTCGCAAGATAATATATAGTGATAACAATAATACAAGTATCTAAATGGATACTTACTAGAATCTTTTATCATGTATAAGATAATTACTTACTAGATATAAGTAAAAACAAGGGATGAAGTTACCAAATACTTCACTATATTTATATCAATTATAAAGTTACTTGAACTACCACTGTTCAAAGTATAATGAGCTTTCAACAGTTCATCATATAGATGAGACTACAGGACAAATTTGAATAGATTAAATCTTTGAAGTAGTATTGAAGGAAATGAAGGTATGATATACTTCATTAAGTTCTGATATATATATCCACATATACATCTTCCTTATACAGTCCCTGAAACCTCTGTCATGTAAAGTATGAACAGAGTTTGTAACATCCAATGAATTTTTTTTGGAAGGGAAAAAGAATTATGGCATAAACCCGATATCTTGCTGATCAGGCAAAGATACCAATAAGTAACCTTTTCTACTAGTAGATGGACGAATTCCCCACTGGTCATCACCCTGGTCGCAATAGGACCTTATGCTGGACTGCCACTCAGCCACTTATGCATTTGATGGACTCCCACTGAGCCACTTACACTATCATGGACGCCCACTGAGCCCATGTTGCTTATGCCGACTCGATAGATGGACTTACTTCCCGAACGTTGGGTAAGTAATCAATTCATTTACCAAAACTGCAACCTTGTTGCGAATATAAAATACACCATAGAGCCGGATCCCTCAGGTTTTGAGCAAGTATTTAAATCCCCTTTTCAAAAGGAAGATCTTAAATATAAAAATGAGTTTTGGGATCCGCTCTAACTTTTAAAAATCATTTTGAAGACTCGAAAACACTTTAAAGAGTGTTTGGAGTAATGCTAATTTAATGCAGTAAATCAGTCCCAATATATTAGAAATATTTGAATATTATTATTTAAATAATATTCCCAAAAAGGATAATCTCTATAAAAATAATCGAAGTAGAAGAGTTAAAACTCATACTTGAAATGAATATTAAATAACCAAAGATATACTTATACGAAAGTACTATCTTTATTTGAATAATCAAAAGTAAGTTGATTATCGAAACATTATTCTTTAACAAAATAAAGAATATTATTTAATAAAATAAGCGGAGTCATAAGCCCTCGAATGAATATTCAAAATAATATTCATTAATAAAATAAACGGAGTCATAAGCCCTCGGATGAATATTCAAAATAATATTCATTAATAAAATAAAGGGAGTCATAAGCCCTCGAATGAATATTCAAAATAATATTCATTAATAAAATAAAGGGAGTCATAAGCCCTCGAATGAATATTCAATATAATATTCATTAATAAAATAAAGGGAGTCATAAGCCCTCGAATGAATATTCAAAATAATATTCATTAATAAAATAAAATAAAGTTATCGAATAAACCTTATTCGATTAATAGTTTTGAAAACTATATCAATATATATATATAAATATATATATATATATATATATATATTATACTCGGAAAAATCGACTCCCGGTTTAGAAAAAATGTTCACGTTTGGGTCCCCTATACTAAGGGTATACGCAACTACTGCTTATCTCTAGCATAGGTATTATGCAACTATAAGCATTGAAATCAACAGATAAATAACCAGATTACGAAACAGACATGCATATATATACCATCTCAGCATGCTTCAATATATCACAAAATTTGCTAATTAACCAACATGCATCTATCACAAGATAATGCATATACATATATACATCACCACAACAGTATAACAGGTAGAAAACTTGCCTGAGCGACTGGGGGTGATAAAAGGCTCGGGACGAGTCTGGTAACCTATAAACAACAAGTAAGTTGGAATTAAACCAAAGTCACTTGTAAATCTAGACTCTAACCAAATTAGACTCTAACGCTCGCTTTGCGCTTACTGATTCTCTTAAGTCACTCGAGTACCCTCGGCTCCACCATTTTTAATAAATTAACCATTACGAGTTTTAAGGCGATTCTTTCGCGAGTGGCTTACCAACTGCCTAAAACAATTACCATAATTGTTTCATACATTAATTAACCCATTTTGGTCTTTAACCTATGTTTCAAAGTAAGGCGAGGGGAAAAGTTTCGTTCGCGAAACGCCGTTACTTGAAACGGTCGTTTCTCCTAAACCGTGCATCGGAATCGAACGAACTACATATCAAAACGAAGCTCGTAACATGAGCTATCTAAACATGGCAATGGTAAAAATCTAGAAGGGGGTTCTCGGGTCCTAATGTTATTAACAAATGCAGTCTAAAGTAAATCGGATATTACGACGGCTATGTTTAACGCGATTTCCCAATTTTAAACCATTCAAAAACCATCACAATTCAACCTCAACCCATTCATACAACCAAAGTCCATCCTTATCTCATCATAGCAGCCCCAATCAACTCAATATTAACATTTATACTTATGCCTAAGCTTGAATTTAACTATACTTAAGTTCTTTAACCAAAACAACAAGATTTACCATTCCATTTCACTACCACTCCAACCCAAACTCTAAACCACAAGCATTAAGCTACTATATCACCATAATAATCAAAATCATCTATTATACATAGGAATCTAGGGTTTGGAGATGATATACCTTCCTTGAAGTGGTGGGAGTAGCTAGGAAGCCTTAAGAAGCTTTGAGAAGTCTTATGGATGCTTGGATCTTAAAGGAAAACAAGAAAAAATTCAAGTTAAAACCTTGAAAACACTATTCATTATCTTCTTCATTGATTTATTGAAGAAGATTGAGAAAGAATTGAAGGCTTAAACTCATGATATAGCCATAACTATGCATAAGGATGATTAGGGAATTAACTCACCAATTTAGGAAGCTTGGATCTTGGATTTTGAAAATTCTTGCCTTTAAAGGTGAAAAAGCCGAGAGCAAATGAAGAAATAATGCCTTGGTTTCTTTTTTGTTTTGATGAAGAATGAATTATTTGGCTTGGTTGGTTGGTTTTGTTTTTGTTTTAGTTAATTACCTATTTAACCTTGGACTTTGTGTGGTTCTGATTCAACCACACCTCCTTCCTTCCCATGTCATGCTTGTGTCATGCTATGATGTCATCCTTCCCTCTTTGTCCTCTTCCCTTTGGTTGGATGACATCATCCCCTCTAATCTCTTTGATTAACTTCCTAATTGTTTGCCTAATGTGTAACACCCCCAAATCCGGGGTCGGGGATCCGGGTTGTCACGAGTTCCATTTCCCTTAACAACACCCAATCTTAATAAATAATCAACTACTCTATACTGTGACCCCACAATAAACACACACACCACAAGTTATAGTCTCAGAGATGAATATCCAAAAATAATCACAAGTCATTTTATTCCACAATTATATGCCAATACACCTTAAACAGGTTTCTGAATAAATTTACATTTCTTTGCCATTATTACAATTCATAAATATACATAATCTAATACATCAAAAGTTGAAAGCCTAGCCTATTGGTAGTTCCTACCTCAGCTATGGCGGCATCAGTGCTTCTAGAAAAACTGCGGAACGTCTCCTAACCTCTTGCGAATCGGGAGCTTGGTCCGGTTCATCTTGTCTATCTGATGTTGTGTGATGAAAGAAGAAAGCAAGGGTGAGCAGCAAGCCCACCAAAATAATATGTATAATGATTAACAATATATGAGCCTTCTCATAGTACTCATGAAAGTCTTGGTCAAAAGAAATGAACCAAGTTGATATCTTAATGCGATGAAGTCGCAAAATATTCAGTATATATATATATACATATATACTTTTCAAATATTGGAAGTCCTCTTCCATGCACAATATACACAAAGTCCCAGTGTATAACTGTATAAAAAAAATATCGTTGCAAGGTGATCTCATATATCTACCCTTGTCTCAACGTTTTTTCTGAAAATCTTTGTCATTCATAAGACATTATTATTAGATATAAGTTTAAAAGATGAAGTTACAGATACCCCAATATACTTATATCTTTCCCAATACTACTTGAACTACCACCGTTCAAGTTATAATTAGCTTCAAAAGTTCATCACATAGATGAGACTATAAGGCAAGATTTGAATAGATTAAATCTTTAAATATTATCAAAATAAAATGAAGTTACGAGATACTTCAATTTGATGTAAACATCATTTTGAAAACTTGACCCTGCCAACACTCAACAATCGCCCAACCGTAGCCTTTCTATCGAAGTGCTCTGGGTAGTGTTGCAGAAATTATCCAATTGGATGATGAACTCATTACGGGAGTTTGCCGCGCCAGGAAGACCACTTACGATGATCAGTCGTAGTAGTACAACCCCACCATTTTCTACATGTAGAGGAGAACCTGTCGGATTTACTTGTCAACCGAACACTGAACTCCTAAGGAATGGACCGCCTTAGCGGAACTTCCAGGCCATTTGGGCCAATATAATAAGGCTGGGGCCGGCGCTACTCGGCCACTTACGCCACTCCTAGTTCAGATGAAATCCATGACTCTGACACGTAAAGCTTGTCCCCACTTTCCCCAAGTAGAAACTTGTTGATACGGCTCCACCAAGAAGTCGTATCTATTTGGAAAGGAGAACTCACCGATATTTCCCAGGCGATGCCTGTTAATGGATTAACTTGTTCCAAGAATTTTACTTCCCGAGTGTTGGGTAAGTAATCAATTCATTTATCAAAACAGCAACCTTGTTGCGAATATAAAAACACACCACAGAGCCGGATCCCTCAGGTTTTGAGCGAGTATTTAAATCCCCTTCGAAAGGAGGATCTTAAAAAAAATGAGTTTTGGGATCCGCTCTAACTTTTAAAAAAATCATTTTGAAGACTCGCAAAACATTTTTAAGAATGTTGGAGTGAAGCTGATTTATTGAAGTAAATCAGTCCCCAGAATATTTAGAAAATGTCTGAATATTATTATTTAAATAATATTCCCATAAAGAATAATCTTTATAAAATAATTGAAGTAGAAGTATTAAACTTATACTTGAAATGAATAGCAAATAATCAAAGATATACTTATACGAAAGTAATATCTTTATTTGAATAATCAAAAGTAAGTTTGATTATCGACACCTTATTCTTTAATACAATAAAGAATATTATTAAGTAATAAGCGGAGTCATAATACCTCGAATGAATACTATAAATAATATTCATAAAATAAAGGAGTCATACATCCTCAAATGAATATCCAAGTAATATTCAATAATAATATAAACTGAGTCATAAGCCCTCGAATGAATATTCAAATAATATTCAAATAATAAAATAAACTGAGTCATAAACCCTCGAATGAATACTCAAATTAATATTCAATTAAGTAAATAAAGGTATCGAATAACCTTATTCGATCCATAGTTTTAAAAACTATATCCATATATATAAATATATATATATATATATATATATATAGATATATATATATAATATACTCGGGAACATCAACTCCCGGTTTAGAAATATGTTCACCTTTTATCCCCTATACTAAGGTATACGCACTACTTGCTTATTTCTAGCATAGGTATTATGCAACTATAAGCATTGAAATCAACAGATAGATAACCAGATTACGAAACAGACATGCATATATACCATCAGCATGCTCCAATATATCGCAAAAATTTGCTAATAACAATCATGCACTATCACAAGATAATGCATATACATATATTTACATCACAACAACAGTATATCGGGTAGAAAACTTGCCTGAGCGACTGGGGGTTACGAATGGCTCGGGACGAGTCTGGTAACCTATAAACAACAAGTAAGTTGGAATTAAACCAAAGTCACTTGTAAATCTATACTCTAACCAACTCAGACTCTAACGCTCGTTTTGCGCTTACTGATTCTCTTAAGTCACTCGAGTACCCTCGGCTCCACCATTTTTAATAATTAACCTTTACGAGTTTTAAGGCGATTCCTTCGCGAGTGTCTTACCAACTGCCTAACACACTTACCATAAATGTTTCATGCATTAATTAACCCTTTTTGGTCTTTAACCTATGTTTCAAAGTAAGGCGAGGGGAAAAGTTTCGTTCGCGAAACGCCGTTACTTGAAACGGTCGTTTCTCCTAAACCGTGCATCGGAATCGAACGAACTACATATCAAAACGAAGCTCGTAACATGAGCTATCTAAACATGGCAGTGGTCATAATCTAGCAGGGGGTTCTCGGGTCCTAATGTTATGCACAAAAACAGTCCAAAGAAAATCGGACGTTACGACGGCTATGTTTACGCGATTACCAATGTTTAAACTACTCCAATTAACCACCAACCAACTCATAACCATCAATACAACAAAACTTCACCTAAACCATACCACATCAGTCCATAATCTCCAAGGTTTTCAACTCAAACAACCACAATCACGACCTATGAACTATAATCAAGCTTCAATTACCAAAAACACTTCCAAATCAAACTAAACTACTAATAATCACAATCCATGCTTCTCATTTCACAACACCAACCATTAAACTTACTAACAAATAAAGTAAAGGCTAGGGTTTGAAGTTTATACCTTCCTTGGGAGGTGTTAAGTTGCTAGGAAGCCTTAGGGAGCCTCCTACAAGCTTGATCTTTCCAAAGAAATCAAGAACACAAAGTTAGGCTTTGAAGTTTCTAAAAGTCCGATTTAAAGAACTGTAAAAATGAGGGTCTTACCCTGATTATTTGGATGAGACTTGTGAACAAGAGTTGTAGGCCATCTCAATACCTTTCCAATGAGCTATAGAACACAATATTTGAGTGAGAAATGAAGGAGATACAGCAGTTTTAGTGTTCTGGTTCTGTTTTGGCCGAGAGCATGAAGAACAATGCCTTGGTTTCTTTTTGATTTTGATGAAAAATGATTTGCTTGGCTTGGTTGGTTTGATTTTTGTGTTTGTTTTATAAATTACCTAGTTGCCCTTGATTTTTGTGGTTAAAAAGCCACCACATCCTTCATTCCCATGTCATGCTTGTGTCATCCTCATGATGTCATCCTCCCCTCCTTGTCCTCTTCTCATTGGTTGTGTGACATCATCCTCTCTAATCCCTTTGATTAACTTCCTAATTGTTTGCCTAATGACCGCTGATCTGTTATACGGTTCGCTTAACTTTCGTTTTCGTTTATCGTTTGAAGGATCATACCCGGGATCTTATTACTTAGGTTCCCTTAACCTTTCTCAATATATTATATTCCTTTTATAATCCTCTCCTATAATCCTTTAATTTAAATCCTTTTTATCCTGTTACCTTTTTCTCAAATCTTTCCGTATCTAGTGTATTTCCGGGAAAAATCAAAGTGTTCGGATTTGGATTCTGACGATCTTTACATACACTTATATCCCATATAAAGTACTAATAAAATCTCAGAATATCCATATCAGAACCCCTACATAGTGTGGCATGAAAAGTTTTCTCATTCAGCAAAAACACTATTCATAAGGGTTTCAAAAATTTCCCAAAAATTGGGGTTATTACATAATGACCGCTGATCTGTTATATGGTTCGCTTAACTTTCGTTTTCGTTTATCGTTTGAGGGATCATACCCGGGATCTTATTACTTAGGTTCCCTTAACCTTTCTAAATATATCATATTCTTTTATGATCCTCTCTTATAATCCTTTAATTTAAATCCTTTTTATCCTGTTACCTTATACTCAATTCTTTCCGTATCTAGTGGATTTCCGGGAAAAATCAAAGTGTTCGGAATTAGATTCTGGTGATCTTTACATACACTTATACCAGAGTACTAATAAATCTCAGAATATCCATAACAGAACCCCTACATAGTGTGGCATGAAAAGTTTTCTCATGCAGCTAAAACACTATTCACAAGGGTTACAAAAAGTTCAAAATTTTGGGGGTTATTACAGTCTCCCCTCCTTAAAAGGATTCCGTCCCGGAATCAAATAGAAAATAAATGGGGGTACTTTTCTAGCATTGCGCTCTCTAGTTCCCAAGTTGATTCTTCCACATTATGATTCTGCCATAGTACTCTGACTAGCTTGATCACTTTGTTCTGAAGCACCTGCTCCTTCTTATCTATAATCCTTACTGGCTTCTCCACGTAAGTCAGATCTGGTTGCATATCCACCTGCTCGTACTCCACTATGTGTCTGGCATCCCGATGATACTACCTTAGCATTGACACATGGAACACATTATGAACTTGTTGCAAGTTAGGGGGTAAGGCTAGCTCGTAAGCTAACTTTCCAATCCGTCTTAATATCTCAAAAGGTCCAATGTATCTTGGGCTTAGTTTTCCTTTCTTTCCGAACCTCATTAATCCCTTCCAAGGGGATACTTTCAGTAGTACTAAGTCCCCTACTTCATATTCCTTGTCCTTTCGGGCTAGGTCTGCATATTTCTTCTGTCTGTCTTGGGCTGCTACAAGTCGCCCTCTGATAAGATCCACTATATCTTTGGTCCTTTGGACCACTTCGCGTCCGAGCATCTTCCGCTCCCCCACCTCATCCCAGTATAAGGGAGATCGACACCTTCTTCCGTACAGGGCCTCATAAGGCGGCATTCCGATGCTAGCATGAAAGCTATTGTTATAAGAAAACTCGATCAACGGCAAGTGATCATCCCAACTTCCTTTAAGGTCTATTGCACAGACTCTCAACATATCCTCTAGTGTCTGGATGGTCCTTTCACTCTGCCCATCCGTCTGGGGATGGTACGCGGTACTCATATTTAACTTGGTCCCCGCACATTCCTGAAAGCTCCTCCAAAATCTGGAGTTGAACCTGGGGTCTCGGTCTGAGAATGGACGCTGGGACTCCATGTCGCGTCACTATTTCCTTAAGGTAAATGTCCACCATTCTATCGACTGTGTATCTCTCATTGATAGGAATGAAATGAGCTGACTTTGTCAGTCGGTCTATAATTACCCATATGGCGTCATGATTGGCTTTCGTCCTTGGCAAGCCTACAACAAAATCCATCGCTATCTGTTCCCATTTCCACTCAGGAATCTCCAGGGGTCGTAAAAGTCCACTGGGTCTCTGGTGCTCTGCCTTTACCCTTTGGCAAGTCAAACATTTGTTTACCCATTCTGCTACGTCCCTCTTCATGTTGGGCCACCAGTAATATTCCTTCAAATCCCTATACATCTTGGTACTTCCCGGATGAATGGAATACCTTGAACTATGGCTTTCATCCAAAATCTCATCTTTAAGCTCTTGAACATTCGGAACCCAAATCCGGTAGGAGTACCTCATTATCCCTTTATCAACTTTCTCAGTATGGATCTCCTCTCCAGTCATTGACTCTCTGCCTTCATTCATTATTTTCTCTTGGCACAATCTGATCTTTTCCAATAACTCTGGCTGCATTGAGATCTCAAAAAGCTTTTCAGTTCCGGTTCCGGTTACCTTTACTTCTATTTCCATTCTCTCAAAATCCCTTATCAATTCTTCCGAAGTCGTTATCATTCTGAGTCTTTCCTTTCTACTAAGGGCATCAGCCACCACATTGGCTTTCCCTGGATGATAGAGAATCTCATAATCATAGTCCTTGATTAGTTCTAACCATCTCCTCTGGCGCATGTTGAGCTCTTTCTGCGTAAATATGTACTTGAGGCTCTTATGGTCTGTGAAAATCTCGCACTTCTCTCCATACAAGTAGTGCCTCCAAAATTTTAAGGCAAATACTATTGCCGTGAGCTCAAGGTCATGAGTAGGATATCTAGTCTCGTATTCCTTCAGTTGTCTCGATGCATACGCAATCACTTTACCGTGCTGCATAAGCACACACCCTAATCCTTTGTGCGACGCGTCACTATATATCACAAAATCTCCTTTTCCGTCCGGCAATGCCAATACCGGGCCGTTACCAACCTTTTCTATATTTCTTGAAAACTGTTCTCGCATTTCTCCGTCCATTCAAACTTCTCTGTCTTACGAGTAAGTCGTGTCAAAGGGGCTGCGATCTTCGCAAAGTCCTGCACAAACCTACGATAGTAGCCGGCCAATCCTATGAAACTCCTTACCTCTGTGGGTTTTTGGCTTTCCCAATTTGAGACCGCCTCTATCTTGGAGGGGTCGACCAATACTCCTTCTTTATTGATCACATGTCCTAAAAACTGTACTTCATTCCGCCAGAACTCACACTTCGAGAATTTGGCATACAACTGCTCCTCTCTGAGTATTCCTAGAGCTATCCTCAAATGCTCTGCATATTCTGTCTCAGTCGTTGAGTAGATCAAAATATCATCGATAAAAAACTATCATACATTTGTCCAAGTACTTCTTAAATACTCTATTCATTAAATCCATGAAAGCCGCTGGGACGTTGGTTAATCCAAAGGATATACCAAGAACTCATAATGCCCATCTGGTACGGAACGCTGTCTTGGAAATATCTTCGGGTTTAATCTTTAGTTGGTGATATCCAGTTCTCAGGCCGATCTTGGAAAAAAAACAGCATCCTTTAGCTGGTCGAACAGATCGTCTATTCTAGGTAATGGGTACCTGTTCTTTATGGTTAGCTTGTTCAACTCTCGATAGTCGATGCACAGCCTCATGCTCCCATCTTTCTTCTTAACAAATAAAACTGGTGCTCCCCACGGAGACACACTGGGTCTTATCATACCCTTATCCAAGAGTTCCTGCAATTGGATAGCTAATTCCTTATTTCTAACGGGGCTAACCGGTAAGGTGCTTTTGAAACTGGCGCCGTCCCTGGGGCCAACTCAATAGCAAATTCAATCACTCTATCGGGTGGTAATCCCGGAAGGTCTTGTGGGAATACATCTTCAAATTCGTTGACTATTGGAATATCTTGTAAGTTGGGCACCTCCTTCTGTGTGTCCACCATATAGGCTAGGTAGACCTCATTTCCTTTTCGTAGCATCCTTCTGGCCTGGGCCATAGTCAAAAATTTCTGCGTCTGCCTCTTTCCTCTAAATATAACTTCTTTCTTTCCTGGGATATTTAGCTTAACTTTCTTCCCTTTACAGTCTATCTGAGCATCATTCTAGATAGCCAGTCCATTCCCAAAATTACATCAAACTCCCCTAATTTAAAAGGAATCAGATCAACACTAAAAGATTGCTCCCCTATGCCTATCTCACAGGCGGGGTGAATCTGGTTAACAGGAATAATTTCATGATTGGTTATTTCTACTTGCAAGGGTTCTATCAAGGGTTCAGCCTTAATTCTTAATTTACGCGCAAAGTCCCTTGATATAAAAGATTTAGTTGCTCCTGAATCAAATAAAACGTTTGCACTGACTGAATTTAGAGAAAGGGTACCTGCTATCACATCTGAATCTTTCATAGCATCCTGGACTGTCATGTTAAAGTCCTTGCAGTAGGTGACTTATTAGAAGCAGCCCTGCTTGCTCCCGAAGCTGCTGGTTTGTTCATTGGGCATTCCCTCTTCCAATGACCCGGGCGTCCACACTGATGATAAGTGGTGGTTGGAATGACGGCAGGGGTTGATGATGGGCACTTAGTTGAATAGTGACCTTCCCGACCGCACTTAAAGCAGGTTACTGGCTTTCCTTTACACTCCCCAGTGTGCATCCTTCCATATGTGTTACAGGCTGACAATGGGGGTCGAGACTGGTTGGAATAGGACATTCTTGACTTCTGGCCGCTCTGGCTCACACTCACGCTCATTGGCCGCTTAAACCCAGTGTTCCTTCTCGGTAGGGACACTGCTCCTCGATTAAATCTAGTTGGGAAGCTCCTTCCGCGGAACCTCCACCCATGCTCATACTTTTCCTCTTTATTCCTTCTTCTCTCTTTCCTTCTGCATCTGTTCACTTCTGGCTTCTACAATCGTTGCCTTTTACACCAGAGTGGCATAATTCGTAAGCTCAAGGATTGCCACCCTATTCTGAATCCACGGTTTCAGTCCCTGCTGAAACCTCCTAGCTTTCTTTTCCTCGGTGCTCACAAACTCCGGCACAAACCTTGATAACTCAGTAAATTTCGCTT
>NW_027419459.1:0-10801 GCF_009905375.1 Apium graveolens
CCCACATTTTATTTAGTTCAAAAACTGATGTCGAATTATATCAAATCTCTTTTTACAGTAAACATTTTTATCAAGGAATTATAGATCAACTCGAAACACGGGAAATAAGGTACTGAATATCAGAGCCATGATTCACAAAACTATTCTCTATTCAAGTAATTGAATGGTTTTCATATATCAAAGATTGGACAAGAGGATTTAGTGAGGCTAATGGATAATATGAAGGGTAATGCCAATTGGGCTCAGAGCAATGGTTTCTCATCAAGGTTCAAGTGCTGGATCATCAAGAAGGTAAACTTCATGAATACTAAAAGGTATGAAGAATGATCTTTAACTCAGGACATATCAGAATTGTCAAGCTTTAGGATAAGAAAGAGGTTATCAATCAATGAGGAATCAAGCTGGTAAGTATCTGACTATCAGAATTCAAAGTAAGGTTCTATAGGGGTTCAAGTATCAGGATGAGATATTAATACTTAGGAATCATTAGCATGTTAATCAAGAGGATCAATCAAGTATTATAACAACTCTTTATTTTATCATGGCCTTCAACTATCATGAAAAGACTTTTGAACTACTTGTAATATGTACTCGAGGGTTCATGGCATTTCTATATGATTCAAGGATAACATAAGATACGCTTGATTCAAATATAACAACATGACTCAGGATAGTTGCAGCAATATATGAACCATTAGCAGTAAATACGAAGGTCAAGTTGAATCACTTGCCTTGAGAAAGGCTGGTCTGGTCTGACTGGTAGGAGCAACTGGAGCTTCACTCGACCTTTATGGCAAGTTTTCCCTCGTCTCGAGATCCTACATAAATAATAATAATCCTCATTATAATATATTCTTACCATCTTAACCTATTTATAACTCGAAATTAAACACGGATGGCACTTAGGCCTATATGCACTTAATTTTATATTCACTTTTAAATTACAATTATACACACATAGCCACATATTATCATATCATATATTAATACCAAATAACACCATATATACCATAATGCAACACTAGGCTTGGATGATCTCGACTCACAACTTAAATCACTTGGTCGCTAAACTAGACAAAGTCTTCTAATTTTGGCTTCCTAACTTGACGTGCCTTTTCTAAACTATCCAAGACCTATTGACTCTCACTTGTGCCTTTTTCTATAATGACCTTATACTATCTTACAACTATGGTGGTCGACCTAATACTCACTTCTAAGTGTTCTAAAACTATGTGATAAGTGAAAGTGCTCACTGGTGCAAATTTCAGAATGACAACTATGGTTTCTTGAGTACATTAGACACTCTTAAACTACAAGTTTTCCTTCAAAACTTTTACACAAGACTCTCCTGACCTAAGGGCATCTCACAAACTTGATGTGGCTCAAGGGCCTGGCTTGGGCCTTCTTGGGCCTAAGCTAAAAGTCCAAGGTTCCCCTGTTTTTCTGGGCAGAAAACGCCCTGACTTGAATTAACTTATGACACATGGTTCTAACTCATATCCTATGAACTATGGTTGGAAAAACTTCTCTGACACTCCCTCTAACTAAGGCCCAACAGGGTCTAATGAGGGCTTATCCATGACATGGTCAAATCTCCCTATTTCTAAGTTGCAACAAAACTGTTCCCTGCTGGACAGATTTTGTTATTCTACTTGTGCACCTAACCAAATGACATGCAAACCTCCAACCAACACCTAAAACCTTTTATATACTCCCAATAATAACTTCTGGTGGCTTGGGCCTCAAAGTACACATCAATGACATGATCAAAACTCACTCTAAACCTCAGGGTTCTAAACTGATTTTCTGCCGAAACTATAACTCTCATTTCCCAAGGTTTTGACTTGACAAACTCAACTACCAACAACCCAATACTCAAACCAAGACTTAAACATTGTAATCTACTGAACTAACTCCCTTATTCTCAAAATAACCTTGGGTGAGATCCTCCTTACCTAAGGTACAATTATGGCAAAACAAAAGAGATCACATTTCTCAACTCACCAATCATTAAGTTTTTGAAACAACAAGATATGCATTTTTATAAAAGATAACCATGAATTATTACCATGCAACAAGAAGCATAAATCAATATTAACACATTATTCCTACTGAAATTAAGGCTCACTAACAAAATCTTTCCAAATGATCAAAATCTTACAACATTCTAAGAGAAATCCACATGCATGCATGTCTTCGGGTTTTGCAAACCAAAACAACACATTTTCTACATATATTCTATCATAAAATTGACATGCAAGCCTAGCATAAGCTATACCTAGATGATCACTTAGCATGCAAAGAGTTTTATCAAATTTTCACCATAAAATTCAAGTCATTATCACATAAACATGCAAAAATTGAGTTAAGCAACAAGAATAGTCTTAAGGACCATTCATTCGGCTCCTATATGGTCATGGCCGAATGAAATGGATGGGAATGGCCATTTAATCATCAAGAGTTTCCCTCTCAATACTTGGCACTTCTCCATTCCTTGTCCTCTCAAAAACAACCCTAAACTCACAAGAATCAAGGTTGTATTTTGAGTTTCACTAGAACCTTTACATGCAACCTTTAAACTTAAACTTTCTACTCAAAACTCTTTGAAATATGAGTGATCATGGTATGGGAAGTAACATTTAATTGTGTAAAGAGTGGAAGCTTGGTTGAGGAATGAAGAAAAATGGGGAGGGGGTGGTTCTCGGCTAAACCCGAGAGTGAGAGAGGGAGGGCCGAGAGTGAGGGAGGAGGAGGGAGAGAAGAATGAGTGTGGTGTGGGTGATGAGTGAAAATGATCATGTCTTTGCTTGTTTTATGGTTTTTGTATTGGCAAAAGTGGGTGGAATTAGGAATTGACATGATTAGCCTTCCACTTGAACTTGGTTCAATTTGCATGCAAGGGTAAAGAAGGTATTTGGCTAGGAAATAAGAGTTTGGGGTGGTTATTGACTCTTTAGCCCTTTTGGAATGTATGGAAGGAATTTGCATGCAAGGATAACTATGTAATTTGCTAATTATATTTATAAAGATTTATTTTTATAAAATAAAATACAAGTTCAAAAATTATAAAATTTATACCATAAAATTACTTGGATTTTAGAGACTTTATAAAATCATTTTCAAAATTTGTGAACAAAATACCTTTTAAAAGAAAATTTTTCCAAGGCTTAGAATATTCCTTATAAATCAAAAAAATAAAGCAATTAAATAAACTCTTGCTTTGAAAAATCATATACTACATAGAGCAAATTTATGATGCAGAAATTTTCACTCACACAAACGTACAATCATTGAATATATTTCATTCATCTTTAATATTATACCAAATCCACAAATAATATTACATAAAATGCTGGTCGTAACATATTTATTGGTAGGAAATGTGCTGATTTAGTGAGTCGGTCCACTATAACCCATATGGCATCGTGATTGGTTCTAGTTCGAGGTAAACCTACCACAAAATCCATTGTAATATGCTCCCACTTCCACTCGGGAATTTCTAGAGGTTGCAAAAGTCCACTTGGCCTTTGATGTTCAGCTTTTACCTGTTGACACGTCAAACACTTACTAACCCATTCTGCAATCTCTCTTTTCATATTGGGCTACCAATAATTTTGCATAATGTCCTGATACATTTTTGTGCTCCCTGGATGAATTGAATAACGTGAGTTATGGGCTTCATTCATGATCTCATGTTTCAACTCTTCAACATTCGGAATCTAGATTCGTGAGGCAAATCTCTTAATTCCTTTTTCATCTTTTGAACTTCGAAGTTCTTCTCCTGTCAACTCAGACCTTCTTTCTTCTAGAAATTTCTTTGACATCTATGTATCTTCTCAATTAGCTCTGGTTGCACATGAATCTCAAATACGTGTTCTTTAGCTTGGACTGGAATCTTGACTTCTAATTCCATCTTCTCGAACTCCCTGATCAGCTCTTCCGAAGTAATCAACATCTTAAGTCTTTCTTTTCTACTCAAAATGTCTGCAACGACATTTGCCTTTCCAGGGTGATAGTTTATCGTGCAATCGTAGTCCTTTATCAATTCCAACCAACGTCTCTGTCTCATATTCAGCTCTTTCTGGGTGAAAATGTACTTCAGACTTTTAGGTCCGTGTAGATCTCGTACTTTTCCCCGTATAAATAATGTCTCCAAATCCTAAGTGCAAACACTATGGCTGCTAATTCCAGATCATGCGTTGGGTACCTAGTCTCGTACTCCTTTAGTTATCGAGAAGCGTAGGCAATTACTTTCCCATTTTGCATTAAAATGCAACCTAGGCCTTTATGCGACGCGTCACTGTAAAATACAAAGTTTCCTTTCTCATCGGGTAAGGTTAAAACTGGTGCAGATATCAATATCTTCTTGAGTTCTTGAAAACTCTCTTCACATTTCGGGGTCCATTCAAACTTCTCGCTCTTTCTTGTGAGTTTGGTCAACGGACTGGATATTTTGGAAAAATCTTTGACGAACCTTCGATAGTAGCCAGCTAATCCAAGAAAACTCCTAACTTCCGTTGGTGTCTTTAGTCGTTCCCAATTTGCAACCGCTTCCACTTTTTCAGGGTCAACAGAAATTCCTTCATAACTTACTATATGACCTAAGAATTGCACTTTCTCCAACCAAAACTCGCATTTTGAAAATTTAGCATACAACTTTTCTTTCTGTTAAGATATCCAAAGTCAATCTAAGGTGTTCCGCATGCTCATGAGGTGTCTTGGAGTATATCAAGATGTCATCAATAAATACAATTACGAATTGTCCAGGTACTTCTTGAATACTCTATTCATTAGATCCATAAAGGCAGCTGGAGCATTCGTCAATCCAAATGGCATGACTAAAAATTCGTAATGTCCGTATCGAGTCCTAAAAGCGGTCTTTGGAATATCTTCAGGCTTGATTTTTAGTTGATAATATCCTGACCTTAAGTCAATCTTTGAAAAATGAGCAGCTCCTTTTAGTTTATCGAACAAGTCATCAATCCTCGATAATGGATATTTGTTCTTTATTGTCATCTTATTTAATTCGCATAATCAATACACAACTGCATGGATCCATCTTTCTTCTTAACAAACAGTACTGGTGCTCCCCAAGGAGACACACTAGGACAAATCACTCCCTTTTCTAGCAGCTCTTGTAGTTGGGTCGCCAATTCCTTCATTTCAATGGGTGCCATCCTATAAGGTGCTTTAGAAATAGGTTGTGTTCCTGGAGCAAGGTCGATCGTGAATTCTATCTCCCTATCAGGGGCAATCCTGGTAATTCTTCCGGAAAGACATCTTCAAATTCATTAACCACAGGATTTTCTTTGATCTTAGGGGTGTGCTTTTCTATATCTATTACGTGAGCTAAATAAGCTTGACATCCTTGCCGAAGGAATCTATTTGCTTTTATCATGGTTAAGAAATTCTTCCTTTGTTTTCGTTTACCCTTTGGCTTTTTCACACTTACTCACTTTCATCGACAATTGATTTGTGCATCATATTTAACTAACCAATCATTCCTAAAATCACGTCAAATTCTCCTAACTTAAAAGGAATGAGGTCAGTAGTAAAATATTTCCACGTATTTCTATGTTACAATTTAGACATACTTGATCAACATTGACAACTTCCTGGTTTGCTACTTCTACGGCCATAACTTCTTCTAATGTAGCTGACTCGATGCCCAACTTACTCATAAAGTTCAAAGATATAAAAGATCTTGTAGCACCAGAATCAATTAAAACATGCATCTTCAGAATTAACTAGAAGCGTACCTGCTATCACATCATTATCAGCAATGGCATCTTTAACCGTCATATTGAAAGTGCGTGCAGTAGGCTTGTTGCTTGGAGGTGCCATAAGTCTAAGTGTAGAGCTTTCCTTAGGAGCTTACTTTCAGCAATATTAGCCATGTGACCCTTCTTCCCACAAGAGTAACAAATAGTAGCTTTTTCCTCGCAGCGAGATGCATAGTGTCCTTTTTGTCCGTAGTTGAAACAAGTGACATTTTCCTGATAACACTCCCCGGATGCTTTCTTCCACATGTTTTGCACTCAGGTACATGTGGTCTGCCCTGAAGCAAGTTAGAGTTTTAAGGGGTCTGAATCTTGGATTATCCTTCTGAGCACCAACATTTTCAATCCTTCTATTTCCAAGATTCATGTCCTCACGTTTCACAAAAGGTCGTTTCCCTGGCTGATTTTTAACCTTTTTCTCAAAGCTTCTTCCACTAAGGTTTTGGAACTTTCTCTTCTTCATATTTGCGTCCTTAGCATACAGCTCGCTTCCACTTTCCATAATTGTAGCTTTCTGAACTAGTGTGGTGTAGTTGGTGATTTCAAACACAGCTATGCGGTTCTGAATGTAAGGTTTTAGTCCTTGCTGAAATCGCTTGGCTTTCTTCTCATCAGTGTCAACATGGTATGGAACGAACCTAGAGAGCTCAGTGAACTTAGCTTCATATTCAGCTACTGACATGTTTCCTTGCTTAAGTTCTAAAAACTTAAGTTCCATCTGATTCTCCATGTATTTTGGAAAGTACTTTTCGAGGAACAGTTCCTTAAATCTAGTCCATGGTATAGGAAAAGTGGTTTCAAGTGTTTTCTTGGCTTCCCACCAATAGTTAGCTTCTCCTTTTAGCATATAGGCAGCAAAGATAATTTTCTTCTCTTTTCAACATCAACTATTTCAAATGTCTTTTCGATCTCACGAAGCCAAACTCGAGCCTAACAGGGTCAGTGGTACCTTTGAACTCAGGCGGGTTCAAAGATTTAAAGGATTTGAAGGTAACAGTAGATGGGGTTTGTTGATCTTGTGGTCCCCTCCTCTAGTTGGAGGATTTTAAGTTTGTTGTCGCAGAAATGCCACCAATAGTCGCATAGGGTCATCTTGATTCTGAGGTGGGGTCGGGTCCCTATGTTGCCTTCGGTCTTGGTTTTGTTGTAGGTGAGGTTGGCTATCAAGGCTCTCTTCTTCTGGTGGAGGTGGAGGATTCTTCTTAGGTCGTCCTCTTGGCATCTTCTTGCTATTTAGAATAAAACATAGGTTGATTAAAATATTCCAAAACAGTATAATATCCCAACAAATTTAAAAAAATAACATGGTGTAAGCAATAGTCTTTTCAAAAAAAAAATCTTGTATATCATGACAAAAAGGCAAACCTCAAATCGAGTCGAATATAATCATGAAATCCTTATTCCGAAAATATGTCTCTTGAACTTGAATAACATAACAATAATCAAACTATTTTCCCAAAATATAAATCATATCTCATTATGTGAACCTCGAGTTTTAATCATTTTTTTAGTTTTAAATTTTGAAAACGTAGTTTCGGTGTAAATCGTGTTTATCTAAAGTATGTTGGTTTTAAAGAAAATGGTTTTCTATCTTTTGAAAAGTTTCGGTAGTTATCGTAACCACGTAAAAGCTCTATCTACCAAGGAAACATAATAAAATGCTAACAATATAAAATACGATACATCCATAGTGTAAGAGAGTCATCAACCATCTGATGATGATATCATAGTCTGTCGACAGAGAGTATATCATAATACATAACCAAAGTGATACCCCAACAGGCTGGGTCAAAATATCAGTACACCATAATGATCAAAGTACATCGTCATAACATCCTACTACATACTAGAGATCAAGTCAACTACTATGTCAATCTCGAGACTGCATCAAAATAAAAAGTCTATAAGCCTCATCAGCATCAAATATATCACTACAACCATCAACAGTACGGTCAGCAGCTAGCATCATAAGTAAGAGTCACCAAAAGATAGGAATACACACTATATAGACGTGTTATCCCTTAAAAGTCAAAAGACTGCACAATATCCATAGTCATGATCGGTCAATGACCGAACAAGGAGGTGATCCTCCCACAAAACTCCGTGATAGCTCTCTCCACAAGTGCGGCCACCGTGGCGCTATCAACCTGGCCAGAACTCGAAGATGGTATCCCAGCAATAGAACTCCTCAAACCGTCAGAATAGTCTCAGCAATCTAGTGAACAATCTCCATCTGAACATCCCTAGTCAGAGCACTACCACCAAGGTGAACATGAGTAGGGTCCGTAGCAGTAAGTAGCCTGATAAGAGACTCCCAGTGTCAAAAAGCTCCTCATACATATGCCATAACCACTGATGCTGCTGGAACAATGAGTAGTGAAGGTGAAATGGTACATGCCAGTCTCGGCCACATCAGGAGCAAGGGGTAACGATGGCATAACAGCCGTAGCGCCTACAGGGCTAGTATCAGGAGTATGAACAGATACTGGAGGTGCAGGAGGCGCAGTGTCACAAACAGGTGCCTTAGAAGTAACATCAACTATGGGACCAAGAACAGTCGGCTCTATAGGAGCCTGCACATAAACAGGAGCCGGTGCATAAAACAGAGCAGATAAAGAGACAAGTGGTCCTGGAGGTGTAGAGCTAATCAATCTCTCAGTACAGACTGTTGAAAACTGGCTCTCATCAATATGCTCAGTCCTAACAGGGCTCGGTATCTCGAAATGATACCTATCTGTAGTGATCATATAGGTCTGGGGCTGGATCGAGGCAGGGTGGAAGTGACTAACCAACTCAGCAACCATGACATCCCCCTCTCTAGACTCGGGTGGAACATAAGCAGATGATAACGTCTGAGTGAGTGCAGATAGGTACAACAGGGATGATCTCCGCCAGTGAAGCATACACAGAATCCTGTACCTCAGGAGCAGAAACAGCTGTAGGTGTCACTACAGGTACAGAGTCAACCTCATCATCCAAGTCAACAATCTCAGGGGGTGTAACTAGTGGTGGAGATATAACCGCAATGGATGAGTCGTCGATATCACTGTCAGACTCGGATCCAGAGTTGAATGCGTCTCGAAGGTATGGCGTCGGGGGTCTATCACGAACAGATCGGGTACCTAACATCTATATATATATACACAATTGCACCAAGTCGTTATTAGATATTAGTCTCTAAAATCTACTCAATTCTCTAATATACTCCACAGTAAGTCTTATATCTTAATTAGTTTAGTTAAATACTTATAGGTTTAAAGTTATATGTACTTAGTATAATCTTATTTCGCTCTCATATTACATTCCTAGGGGTTCACGTCCTAAGAATATAACTATAGCTCTGATGCCACCTCTGTAGCGCCCCCAAACCCGCTCTTTCACGGATTTAGGCCGCCACATCATGTAGTGTATCAAATACCTGTTTATTATTACAATAGCATAAAAAGTACTTTATTACATTTATGTTATCATGTCCACAGATCCAAGGATCACTTACTAATACCATATGTAAGGTTACACACACATTGTAGAGGGGGTGAATACAGTGTATAGTACACTCAAATCAAACTTTAAGAACTTAAGTAATAGAAAACAAACTTTATTGAAACAATAAACTCTGTTACAGTATGGAATTGTTACCTCTCAGTGATGAACAATATCACGAGAGCTGCTAGGGTTACAATGAATAATCTTCTCGAATAATGATAACACTTATAGTGTAAACCCTATGTCTGTGTTTATATACTACACAGTTACAAGATAATTGCTAATTGATATGGAATATAATTCTGCTTCCTAAAATATATCAATCAGATATCTTTTCTTCCAAGTATTCCATTCTTTACAGAATTCCTTCTTAATGCATATCTCTTCTTATGTTTATCTTGATCTTCTTTCCTTTAATCAGCTACTGTCCTTATCTGATCGTCCTTCAGCACTTAAGTTCTGATATCTATCTTCTGATGATTATCTCCTGATAACATAAGTACTGATATCCTTAAGTCCTGACTTCCAGTATAAGTACTGATTCCAGTTAAGTACTGATTCATCCTGTTCAAGTAAGATCTGAAAGCTAAACATAAAACATATAGCCATGACATTATCAAATATATCTAACAATCTCCCCCAACTTGTAAATTAGCATAATATACAAGTTTAACAGATATTTGATGATGTCAAAAACATTAAGTACAAATGCATGAGAATTAGACTAGATAACTACAACTTACAGTCCTTAAAGCTTTTACCAATTTCAACTTCTGATAACAACTTCAGTCTGTATAAATCAGAATTTAAGCAGTTGTAGATCTTCGACTTGGCTTCATTATTTTCTGATCTCTCTGATGTCAGGAGTTGTTCTGAGATAGTTCTTCAACAAACATTTCTCAACATATCTGAGTTCATCAATCATTCTCCTTTTGACATCTTTAAGCTCTGCAGTATCTTCACCAGTTTGAAAGATTGCAGCTCTGAGATCATTGATCTTTGCTTTTCTCAACTCCTGATCTAGTCTTATGACATAAGCTTTGTCAGACTCCAGATTGAATTCAAGTCCCTTAATACCAAGATATGTTCTGATCTGTGCAGTATTAGGCTTCATATCAACAATATCACCATTGTAATCTCTGTACTTTGGAACATATGTGTTGTCAGACTTAACAGAATAAAGCCTTTTCTGTCTCTGAATCTGTTCTTTTAAGTAGTTTGCAGCAGTCCCTGTTATTCTGTCATCCACTTGAAGTAAGAAAAGTACATGCTCCAATTCTTCAAAATACTTCAATGGAATGGCATTTTGTTTTATATGATAAACCCTACCATCTGTCATGAAATACAACATGATGTATTCTTTCAAGTAGGTATAGTAAACCATCTGTACAGATTCCAGTTGATTCAATCTCTCAGGAGTTGCTCCAATACCCGGTTAACTCAAGGAAGTTGGATCATTGGTAGTGTTGTGTACTCTTCTTTCATCAGCACTTCCAATCCAGTTTTATCTCTTGCTTCCTTTCCAGTGACTACTT